>NW_022475529.1:0-48142 GCF_009193585.1 Aspergillus caelatus
ATAAATTAAAAAATTAAAAAATTATTTAATAAAAGAATATATATAATTAAATAAAATAAGAATAAAAAAAATAACTATAAATATTAACTGTAGAATTTAGTAATAAATATAATAGATAGTATTATTTTAATTAACTATTAAATATAAAAAAGCTAATTAAGAAATTTAAGATAGGACTTCTAATAGAGTAATAGTTCCACTATTTACTGTTGTGCCTAAAAGCACCGAGAGTATTCTAGAGGAAGTTGTTCTTTTCATTGATCTATCTAAGCAGCCGATAAGCAGCCACCATACCGCCTTTCCTACCGCTTTCGGCAGAATATATAAAAGCTACAACAATTCCCTAAATTTCTTAAGACTATATCCCACAGTTTAATTGACTAAGTAATAAGTTCTTAGAGCAATTTAGTAGACAATAAAATATATTTCGAATAAAGAATAAATATACAAGAAAAAAATATAAAAAAGAAAAACCTGAAAATAATTTAAATAGATTAAACAGTATATAATAAGTAATAAAAGTATACCGGTAAATATAATATAGAAAAAAAGTTGGTAAACTAGTAAATATTATAAAGTAAAGACTTAATACTATAATTACTAAGTATTAAATATCTTAAAAGAGTTCTTACTCAGTAAGATATTTCTCTAAAGAGTTAATTCTCTACTGTTTAGTAAATATCTCAGTATTAGCTATTTCCAAATATTATTTGAGCTTAGTAATCTCTATATCTCAACTCTTAAACTGTTTAGTATTTATTTTCTTTAATTGCTCTCTAAGTATAACAGTTTTCTTATTCTATTTATTTCTAAGACTATTGAATACTTCTTTAGTTTTTTTTTATAATTTTTTGTAAAGCCCTTTTAAGTTTTTTTATAGATAAAGATATATATAACTACTCTTCTGTATTAAGTTAATCAGGTAGGGTAGTAGTTTACTAATAATTAGTAGCTTACTAATAGTCAGTAGATAGATTGGCCGATAGTACAGTATTAGTTAAGTTAATAACTCTAACCACTTCCTCGATATTTAAAAATTGGTTAATATTTTTTTAAATAGTTAATTATTAATTTTTTATATATTATAAATCTTTTCTATAGTATATACTAGTCTCTACAATATCAGTAACTTCTGATATAAATAGAATATATATCGAGAACTATATAAAGTTAAGAAATAGTAGTTCTCTATATAATAAGAGTAATTTAGTATATTTTATTACTTTTCTTTTTTTAGTTTATATAATTTCTACTTAAAATCTATTTAATAATTCTAATTTAGAATAGATATTAATAAGCTAGAATATAGTTTTTATATTTTCTTTATTTATCAGAATATAATAACTCTTGTAAACCAGAGTCTAAAACTATTTATTAACTACTGCTATTACCGGTAGATTAATTAGTATTTTTATTTTATAGATATTTCTGTTTAGTTTAAAGTCTATTTATTATTTAGTTACTCTTTTTTTTGTATTACAGTAAAGAATTACTAATATAATCTAGATATCTAATAGTCTTGTGTTTCTTGGTAGGCAGCTATATACTTTAAAATTATAGATATTTAGAATTATTTTTTATTTAATAATAGTTTTTTGATTTATTTAGCTATAACTAAGTATCTTTAGATCTTTTTCTTTACTGTTGTCTTGTTTCTAAACTTTATATAATTTACTGTTCTGTTATACTACTATACAGCTTTAAGCTCTGTTTTTAAGTATTTTAATCTATTCAGGAATACCAGAAGTTAAAAAGTAAATAGAGACTATTTATAAGAAAAAAGTAATTATTATATTAAAGAATTTAATATCTTTTAAGTATTTTTAATAAATAAAAAAAGTAAAGTAGTTAATAGTTAATAAAAAAGAAAAGAAAAGAAAGAAATTATAAGAAATTAAGAAAATAGATATAGATCATAACAGTTAGCTAATAAGAAATAAGAAATAATAATATAAAATAAGAGATTATTTATTTTATTTCTATTTATTTACTCTATTTTTATATTTTTAGATTATTTTCTCTGCTTTTTCTAGATTTTTTAATAGTTTCTAAATATTATACTCTAAGGGCTATCCAGTCTAGTAAATTAAGTACTATAGTTTCTTTTTTTAAGTAATCTATTTGTTAAGAATATATTTTATTTTATATTAATTTATATTATCTGGAAACTATTTTTCTAGAATTAATAAAGATTTTAAAAATATTTTTTTAAATAAATCTTTTAAATTAGTCTTCTCTAAATAGATTATTAAGATAATAGAGTATATTTTCTATATATTAAGTAGCTTAAGTTTATAGATAAATGTCGGAGTGAAATTTCCTATTTAGGAAATTTTCTAGATTTCTTCTAGAATATTTCCTTATTAGGTAATACTGAATAAAATTGAAAGAATATTTCCTATTTAGGAAATATTCTAGAAAGCTTCTATAGTATTGCCTATTTTAGACTAGATTGAAATCTTATTTTCAATCAGGGTCTAGAAGGAATCTATGATTCATGACTAATTAATGATTTCTAATGATTTATAATAAATTATTAGAAATCATTTAAAGTCATGATAACAAATTCACTAATTCTATATTGATTTGAAATCATTCACCAAAAGCAAGGCTTAAAAATTGTCTATAAATAAGGCCTAAAAGCATCTACTAAATGATCTTTTTGATTCAAGCAGATTATCAACCAACTATCTGATTATCAGATAGTCAGATTTCCTATTCATTCTTTTGATCTCTTCAAGTCTATTGCCCCTGTCTATTTAACCTAAATAGGGAATATTATTAATTCAATAAATACCCCTATATCAATAACTTAGTAAGATCTAGTAACTAGTTATTTAATCCAGATACTCTAAACCGATTTAAATTAGTTTATTAGAATTCTAGATTTAAAAAGTTCTATAATTTAACTATTAAAAAATTTAGAAAAGCTAATTCAGAACAAAATAACTTAATAGTCTTAGCTGTCTTAATTAAATAAACTATTCTACTATCTAAATTTCTAGAGTTAAACTCTAAAAATCTATAGATCTATAATATAGTATCAGATACCTATATCTACAAGAATTTTTAGAAATTTATAGATTTTAGACCGAAATTTACTAAAATCTATATAGGGAATATCTATACTGAAATTCTAAAATATAGAACTATTTATATAGAGTTTACTATTTCTCTAAAAAAAATAACTAATTTTAAGTTTCTAAATTATATCTTTATATCTAATTTTTATTTAAATATAATATCTACCTTAAAGAGTAGAAAAAGTAGTCTATTCTATAATACTAGAACTTTAAGAATTAAAATTCTAGATAGTAAACCAATATATTAAATTAATAATAAGAAAGGTATATTATTAATTAAATAGATCTTATCTAATTAGTTATATAATTCTAAAAATCTTATCTTATCAATTAAATTATATATAGCTAGAAGCTCTATTAATCCTAGTAATCCCAAGCCTATTTAGATATTTGATTTATCTAGGGAAGATCCCTCTAGACCTGATATAGCTAGATATAAATTATCTATTTCTGATTTTTCTAGGGATTCCAAGGCCCCTAGAAATAGTAACTTATCTAGGAAAGGTCCCCCTAGGCTCGATATATCTAGGTATAAATCGCCTAGATTCGATTTCCCTAGAGATCCCGAGAACTCTAGAAACAGCAATTTATCTAGAGAAGAATCTCCTAGGCCCGAAATATCTAGATATAAATTATCTAGATTTAATTTCCCTAGGGATTCTGAGATCCCTAGGACTTCTGAGAGCTCTGAGACTTCTTAGATTAATAAATCTCAGAATTCTAGAATAGATATTCTATCTAGAATAAATATAGGATCTAGATTATCTAGTTCTAACTCGATAAAAATAACTATAACTACTTAATTAGAAAAATCTAAAATTTCTTAAATATTATCTTTTTTATAGTATTTTAGATTAGGGTATCTAGATAAGAAAACCCTAGATTATCTAACTAAATTAAGTCTAAATACTAGAATAGTAAATCCTAGAAAAGATAAATATCGGTTTTACTCTATATATCAGATATATAATTTAAAAAGATAGATATCTAGACAATCTATTAAAATAGAGTAAATACTATTCAAAACTCTATATTAGAATCTAATCTATATAAAAAAGAGTCTAAATAGTATATAATATATTAGTTATATATATTATCTCTATTTAAAATTTTATATAGGACAGACTCTAAGATCTAAATTAGAAATTTCTAATTTACTAATTAAATTAGTAAATTATATTAAAAATGTCTATAGTCCTATACCTAAAAGATTTTATTCTAATAATAATAGAAATTTAGCCAATTTCTATATATTCTATAAAGACCTAGAAATTGAAATAATTACTACTTCTATAAAATAATCTAAGTAAAATTCTTATTCAGAAAGAGCTAGTACTCTAATTATTTTAAAAATCTATTTTTTATTAGTTAATTCAGGAATTCCAATCTTTCTGTAGCCTAAGACTATCTATTCAGTAATATATATATTAAATTACTTATTTACTAAGTTAATTCAATAGAAATTGTCTTATAAAATTTTATATAGAGATCTAAAAGATAGTTTTAGTTATATAGAATCCAAATCTAATCTTTTTAATCTAAAAAGATATAGCTGTAGAGCCTATATCTAAATTACTAAGATAGTCTAATTAGATAAGTTTAAATCTAGAGCCCTGATTAGTTATCTAATAAGATATATTATTTTGAATATGTAGTAAATATAAGAATTGGGAGGGGAATTCCACGTAGGGTTTAGCTTTCTACTCAGAAAAAAATTATATCTATAAAGGATTATATTTTTAATAAATCCTATATTTTTAGTCAGAATTTAGATAGTTATATAGAAAATCTATATAACAAATTAGAGCAAGCTCTATCAGAAGCCTTAAATTAGTTAGAACTAAATTAAATTCTAGATCTAATAGAACTAGATCCTATCCTATATAACCAATCAGATCTAGATAATCTAAATTTAGATTATTAGAAAATTAATAAAATTAATAAAATTAATAAAATTAATTAGAATAATTAAATTCTAGATAATTAACTATCTATACTATCTACTAAGAAGCTTTTATCTAGTTCTAGAATATCTATAAGATTACTATCTAGACTCTCTATATCAATAATTCTAATCAATAATAGAAATTTTAATAAAATAGATTTCTATAGATTAGAATCTATTAATTTAAATCTAAAAAGGGCTAGATCTAAGTTATCTAATAATCTAAACCCTAGATCTCAGTAGATTTCTAGAAATTTTTCTATAAAAAAGAATAATTTTAGATTATTTTTATATATTTTTTTATCAGAAATTAGAACAAATTTAGATAGAAGTTCTAATAAAAAGTTTTCTAAAAATAATTTATTTTCTGAGTCTTCTAATTGGTCTAAAATATTTAAATCTAAATTTAGATCTAAATACCTATTAACTATAGAAAAGAAATATAGATAGCTAATTTAGATAAAAATCTAGACTTTTATTTTAATTAAAAAAATTAATAAAAATTAATTTAAAATATTATTACTAAAATAGATATTTAAATATAAATACAATTCTAGTAATTTTCTAATAGAATTTAAAATTAGAATCTATATTAGAGATAATCTATAAACTTTTAATTAGCTAGAAACTAGAATTCTAATCCTAATTTCTAGAATATTTAGAATTATTCTAACTCTAATTACTATTTTTAATCTAGAAACTATTTAATTAGATATAGTAAATATCTTTTTAAATAGTTTTCTAGATAAAATTATCTATATTTTCTAGTTATTTAGATATAGATCTAAATATATAGCTCTAAAATTAAATAGAGCTCTATATAGTCTAAGTATTATTTCTATAGTAAAAAAAATATAGAAAAAATCCTAGAATTTCTAGAATTTAAATCTATATCTAAAGATCTCTGTATATATATAATAACTATCTGATTCTAATAATATATATAGAAAATATAATTATTATATATTATTATAAAAATTAAAAAAAGATAATTAATTTTAAAAACTGATTACTAAGTACTTATCAGATAAAAGATCTAGATCAGATAACTAAATTTATTAATATAAGAATTATTAGAGATTACTCTAATAAAAAACTCTAAATTTCTTAAATAGATTATATTAATAAAATTACTTACCGATTTTATTTAACTAATTAGAAAATATCTCAGATTCCTCTATTAACAGAAAAATTAAGTTTATCTAACTATTAGATCTTATTATAATATATTTATAAATATTAATAAAAAATTAGCTTAATTTTATATATATTTATTATATCTAGATCTGGTATTGTAAGGGGCTACTAAATTCTTTTAGAAAATCTATTGAATTTTAGCTTTAGATATATAATTACTATAAACTATATAATTTCATATTTATATAGAATCTAATATCTATCTATAGAATACTCAGGGTCTAGCTCTAGCTCTATAGATTTTAATTAATTAAATTAAACTAGAATACTGAATTCTAGCTCTATTTTTTTAATAGCTAGTAATATTGCTTTTATAGATTATTTAGATAAAAAGAGTTCTGAAAGATATATCTACAAGCTATATAGTAGTTCTATAGATTAGATCTAAGCTGAAATATATTAATATTTAAAATTATTGGCTTAGACAGGAAATTAGAGCTAAAAATATTAATATTATATAGAAACCGACTAATCAGATATCTATAGATAATTTAACTAAGAATCTATCTAATCAAAAATATCAGATTTTTCTAAACTATCTAAATATAACTGATATATCTAATTGTCAGCTGCCCTAATCCTCAAACGGAATAGTCTTAGGGATGGCTTGAGAGGATATAAAAATAGAACAATATAGATTGAATAACTAAGTAAGATATAATAGACTTGAAGAGATCAAATGAATGAATAGGAAATCTGACTATCTGATAATCAGATAGTTGGTTGATGATCTGCTTGAATCAAAAAGATCATTTAGTAGATGCCTTTTGGCCTTATTTATAGACAATTTTTTAGACCTTGCTTTTGGTGAATGATTTCAAATCAATATAGAATCAGTGAATTTGTCATCATGACTAATTCTGACTAATTCTTGATTTCCAATGATTTCTAATAATTTATAATAAATTATTAGAAATCATTCAAAGTCATGAATCATAGATTCCTTCTAGACCTTGATTGAAAATAAGATTTCAATCTAGTCCAAAATAGGCAATACTATAGAAGCTTTCTAGAATATTTCCTAAATAGGAAATATTCTTTCAATTTCATTCAGTATTACCTAATAAGGAAATTTCACTCCGACACTAATCGATTCAATAAAACCGATTCAACCGATTCAAACTAGGATATTAAATTAGATAAGTCCTATTTTATCTATTTTTCGATATCGATTTCTAGGGCCTAAATTGAATTAGCTCTATTTCAATCTATTCAATTTTTTATTATTTTTAATAATTTTTAATCGATCTTTTTACTGATTTTAAATCAACTTATCTATCGATTTTTTGATATGATCTACGTACTGATTTCTATTCAGATTTAATATCTATTTTTAAATATTTAAATCTGGGGGGGTGTGTCAGAGTGAAATTTTCTATTTAGGAAATATTCTAGAAAGCTTCTATAGTATTGCCTATTTTAGACTAGATTGAAATCTTATTTTTAATCAAGATCTAGAATAAATCTATAACTTATAACTTTGAATAATTTCTAATAATTTATAATAAATTATTAGAAATTATTAGAAATTAAGAATTAGTTAGAATTAGTTATAATAACAAATTTACTAATTCTATATTAATTTAAAATTATTTACTAAAAGCAAGGCCTAAAAATTGTCTATAAATAAGGCCTAAAAGTATCTACTAAATAATCTTTTTGATTCAAGCAGATCATCAACCAACTATCTGATTATCGGATAGTCAGATTTTGTTGTGGCTTTCATGTATTCTGCCGAAAGCGGTAGGAAAGGCGGTATGGCGGCCGCTTATCGGCTGCTTAGATAGATAAATGAACAAAACAACTTCCTCTACAATACTCTCGGTGCTATTAGGCCCAACAATTGGTGGTCCCAGAGAGGCCCCATCATCAGTTTTTTATCGATTTTTATCTGCTTTTATCTATTTTTATCTGTTTTCTGTTTAACAAGCAATTTAACTAAGTCTCCGCATAAAGTTACTATCAGTTACTTACAGACTAGTCTCTATATAAAGAAATAGTCAATTGTTTTATTCTATTATTCTGTTATCTAATTTATTTATCTGCTGTTGGTTCCCGTATCTAGTTATTTTTCGACAGATTCTATTCCTTATTATTAAATATTATTGAACTACCTAATAACCGAACAATATATCACAGTACTAATACAATAAATATACAATCTACAGTATTTCAGACAAATAGATAAACAAGAGCTTATTAAATAATTTAATCACAAGATCTACCTATATATCAATTATATTATAACTATCTATAAAAAACCAGATTATAAGCAGTTATTCTTATATTCTTCTAATTGGAACATAAATCATTTATTATTAAACAAAACTGTCAGATTATTCCTAAAATCAGTTAACAATATTTCCGAACCAGAATTCAATAGTTAAATAAGCACTCAGCCAAGCTATTCAGAAATTATTAAGCCAGATCAGCCATTAAATTATTTAAAATCAAAGTTAACTGTTTCTCAGTAGTCTTTAGTGACAATATCTCCAGAATATTTCTCCGATTGCTAAACTCAATATAATCTCTAACAAGTTAACAAATCAGCTCAACTATATATACTAATTATTGATTCTCTTTAGACTGACTTGTCAACTCCTTTAATAACTACAGTTAAACCTGCTACTATATTATATTTAACAAGATTTCTTTACCGGCTAACAGAAAATTCAGCTTATCAGCTATTTAAGTCTTATTAATTAGACCGGTCCTCTTCACAAACTGAGAAACAAGTATCAGACCGAACAATAAGACTACAAAAAATTATCAAAAAACCCGATAACTTATCTATACCCGAGTTACCGGTCTACTCCCCAATTACCGAAATAGATAACAGTACAGTAACCGATAATATAATAAATAACACACCGAATATCCAACAACTTTTTAAAAAATTACTTAAGAATCAAGACCAGACAGAGTAAAGACTTAATAAATTAATATAAATTATAGAAATACTTCAGAACTAGTAAAATAGTTAAAAACTACCAGAATCTCAGGATAATAAAGGACCGGCTGATAAATAAGAATAAAAAGACTAGACTAGACTCCCTAAATCTCCTAGTTCTCCAGGCAATCCTGGTATATCTGGACAAGACGGTAAGGATATAGAAATTAGATAACTATAAATCAATATTTAGAAAACTAAAGATATTAGCTACTTCTATCCTAATCAGTCAGAAAATATCAATCAATCAGCTAATCTCCTGAAAGATTAAGAAGTATAGATATACTATAGAAATATTTATATATTTACTAATAGAATAAGAGACATAGTAGTATTTAAAACTAAATAAACTATTAGAACCAATATTTATTTATATCTTAGAAAAATAGCTTTAGAGTAGTTCACGACAGAGCTTACCCAGCTAGAGAAAATAGACTTGTATAATATTTCTATTAAGAAAAATTGGCTGAGTTCTCTTATATAAAGATTTAAGCCAAGGACTCCTGAAGTACTCGAGAAGCTTACTATCTTATTCTATAGTTTTCAAGATATCTATACTGGGAAGACCCTATAAGTATATACTCAGGAACTGCTACAGTACACTTAAACCGCTAATATAGACAGTGTATATAATTAATTAATATTTATTTAGTCCTATATAGAACCCTCCTTAAGAAGAGATATTACTGAACCGATATTAGATACTACTTTAGAAGTATTTCTCAACAAGCTCAATTAAAAATATAGAATATAGAAAGATCTAATAAAAAATTACTAATTCTATAAGTTTAAAATACTGTCCTCTTACAGATTACTAAACAGAGGACAATCGAGCCTAATCCAGCAAAAAAGAATCCCAGGAAAACTATTCGACTACAGCTTTAGAAATTGAAATACTAATTAGAACTATATTAATCTCTGGTATAGTAATAGATAATATCAATAAACTATACAGTACCGGAATTCTTACTAAGTATATTAATCTCTGTATTTTAATTAACTGTACCAAAACTGCTTACTATTATAAATACAGTATCAAGTACCGAAATAGAATAGGAACCAGTTACTACTGACAGATAAATCGACTAACTTCGATATATTATATATAAATCAGCAGAAATAGAATTAGTAAAAAATAAACTAACAAGAACACTCTTTCCAACAGTATCAAGAACCGAGACTGAATTATCAAATAGATAATTAATTTTTACCTAATAAAAAAACACTTCGAGATTGTCCAAGAGATATCTATTATACAGATATATCGGGACACTCGAGAGAAATAATAAATATTTTATAGATTATCTTCTAAGAGGAAATAGAAATTATACTAAATACCAAACTAACTGGTAAACTAGATAATAAAGAGTATATAGAAAAGTAGAAATATAATAAATAAAGATATCAAGCCGACTACTCGAATAACTATATATCAGACAACTATAAAAACCTGTATAGTTATAGTTATAATAAAAAGCTTAATAACTATAAATAGTAATTATTATATATTAATTATAAACCGGAACCAGTAGTCGATTACTTTATATATAGAAAGAGTTTTATATTAAATAATTAACTGTATAAATATATATCTACCTATAATAGACCAGACAAAAGATTAGAAGAAGTCCACAGAATAATATAAATTATTAACTCTACAGTTTTTAAATATTTATAGACCGAACTAGGATTCCTGTTCAGAAATTAGAGATATACAACTATTTTATTAGAAATTAGAAATCTTAATAATCAAACTACTATTTATCTTAATATAGACTGCTCAATAATCTTAATAGACTCTAATCTGGTAAAAGATCTGGGACTATTTACTAAGTTCTATCTATCAGTTATTGTTTCTGATATCGGGTCTAAATATCAATCAATAAAATTTGTACAATTAGAACTATTTTTCCCTACAAAAATAGATAATAAATATATTATACTATAGATATAGGCGGAAGTATATCTAGTCGATAATCTAAAAATTAAACTTTTTATCGGGATAGATATAATCGGTACTAAATAAATAATTCTAGACTTTAACAGTTAATAAGTATATCTAAATAGATAAAACTAAATAATAATATCTATTAATATCTATACTAAACAAAATCGAGTATCAAATATATCTCTATATATATCAATTTATATATTATCTTGTCAAACTATATATAATTATTAATTTTAATTTATACTAAATATTCTTTATTAACTAATTATAATTATTCTATTCTAACTATTAAGTATTACTTTTTTTGCAATACCTGTATTGTTAATAAATATAGAAACTGCTTTTGTTAAAGTATATAATTATTTACTGTATCTATTAATAGTTGACAAAGATACTTGATTAGGGCTTATATTAGATAACAAGTATACTGAGACCTGCCAAGTAGATATCTCGGAAGATATATTACTGTCGGAGTGAAATTTCCTATTTAGGAAATATTCTAGAAAGCTTCTATAGTATTACCTATTTTAGACTAGATTGAAACCTTATTTTCAATCAAGGTCTAGAAGGAATCTATGATTCATGACTTTGAATGATTTCTAATAATTTATTATAAATCATTAGAAATCATTAGAAATCAAGAATTAGTCAGAATTAGTCATAATAACAAATTCACTAATTCTATATTGATTTGAAATCATTCACCAAAAGCAAGGCCTAAAAATTGTCTATAAATAAGGCCTAAAAGCATCTACTAAATGATCTTTTTGATTCAAGCAGATCATCAACCAACTATCTGATTATCAGATAGTCAGATTTCCTATTCATTCATTTGATCTCTTCAAGTCTATCTTATCTAGTTATTCAATCTATATTATCATTCTATTTTTATATCCTCTGAAGCTGATCCCTAAGACTATTCCGCTTTAGGATTAGGGAAGCTGACACTTTCTAATAATTTCAAGGCCAAGTTAAAGCTTGTTTACCAAAATAATCCATAAGTAAAAGTTATTTTAAAGATATTATAATAGCGCAAGTTATCTCTAGATCTAAAAGAAATATCTTACTCTCTAATTAATAATCTTGTCTATCTAGTCAAGTATAATAATAACTACTGGTTATATATTCTGTACCCGATAATAAAGAATATATTTCGACAGATATACAATAACCAAGGATACCAAAATTTTAAGACCTATATAAAAAAACTGGAAGGAATTACTATCTATAAAATATTAAAACTGCTTAAACAATATATTAACTACTGCCCTATATATTAAACAAATAAACCGTCACAATATAAGCTATATAGATATCTTAATTCAATTATAACTGTCTCTAAACTATATTATACTATTACTATAGATTTTATTATACAGTTATCTATCTTACTCCAAAAATATAACTAGCTATTAGTAGTAGTTAACAAATTTATAAAATAAGTAGGATTTATACCAGACTTATCGAGATAGAACACAGAGCAGTAGAATTAAAAATTAGTAGAAATATTCTAATACTCTGACTGGGGAATTTCTCAGAACTTTATTTCCAATCGAGATATACAGTTTATAAATATATTTTAGAAAGATATATTTAAATAGCTTAATACTGTATAGAATTATATAACTGCTTAGTATCTACAGTCTGATAGATAGTTCAAAAGAACTATTTAAACTATTAAAATAATATTCTAATATTACTTTATTAAGGAACCTCTTATTACTGAAAAGTAAAAGAAGATATTAAGAGCTATATAGACCTTTTTAAATTTATTAATAAAGTTAGTAACTGGTTATTCTCTCTATAAGCTTATATATAGTATTAGACTGTGTACTCTATAGACAATACTTTATCGGGTATTTAAACAGGACTTTATATCTTATTTAGACACTGAATAAAAGCTTACCTAAGTAATAACCTAAATAAAACAGTATTTTAACTAAAATTATTTACCTATCAACTTTAAAGTCGGGGATAAGATACTATTATAACTATATAAGAGTTATAATCTACCGGCAAATAAAAGAATTAGTAAAAAATTTAATTATTAATTAACCGAGCTATTTAAAGTACTTTGACAAGTAGAAAAACTTATCTATAAGCTCGAGCTATTTAATATATAGAAAATATACTCTGTTGTCTCAGTAATTTATTTAGAGAAGACTAATTTAAAAGACCTATTTAAAAGAATACTCTTAAAATCTCTACTAATTATAAAAGAACAGTTTCCAGACAATATAAATTAATATAAAATAGAATATATTCTTAATAAACAGATTACTCAAGAAAAGAAACTACAGTACTTAGTTTACTAGACTAGATAGTCTCTAGAATACAATACTTAGAAACTATTAAAAAATCTGAAAGAAATAGAGAAAACAATTCAAGAATACAAGAATAGAGTAAATAAATAGAAATAAAGTAAACTTTATATTATTATTTTTTACTCTTTATTAATTAACTGTCTTAATCTATATTTACTTTCTTAACTTCTTATAACTCCTTTCTCTTCTTTTTTTTTTTATTAATTATTGACTACTTTACTTCTTTCGCTTATTAAAGTACTCAAAAGATATCAAATTCTTTAATACAATAATTACTTTTTTTTTTATAAATAGTCTCTACTTATCTTTTAATTTCTGGTACCCCCGAATAAATCAAAATACTTAAAAACAGGACTTAGAACTGTATAGTAGTCTAACAGAATAGTAGACTATACAAAGTTTAGAAACAAGACAACAGTAAAGAAAAAGATCTAAAAATACTTAGTTATAGCTAAATAAATTAAAAAACTATTACTAAATAGAAAATAATCCTAAATATCTATAACCCCAAAATATACAGTTAGCTGCCAAGAAACACAAGACTATTAGATATTTAAATTATATTGGCAGTTCTTTACTACAGTACAAAGAAAAGAGTAATTAGATAATAAATAGACTTTAAGCTAAACAGAAATATCTATAAGATAAAAATACTAATCGATCTACCGATAATAGCAGTAGTTAATAAATAGACTTAGACTCTAGTTTACAAGAGTTATTATACTCTAATAAATAAAAAAAATACAAAAACTATATTCTAGTTTATCAATATCTATTCTAGATCGGGATTATTAAGCAGATTTTAAGTAAAAGTTATACAAGCTAAAAAAAAAAAAGTAATAAAATATACTAAATTATCTTTATTATACAGAGAACTACTATTTCTTAATTTCACACAGTTTCTAATATATATTCTGTTTATACCGGAAGTTATTAGTGTTACAGAGACTGATATATACTATAGAAAAGACTTACAGTATATAAAAAATCGATAACTAGCTATTTAAGAAAATATTAACCAATCTTTAAATACTGAGAAAGTAGTCGAGATTATCGACTTAACTAATACTATACTGTCAGCTAATCTATCTACTGATTATCAGCAGGCTACCACTCCGCCCGATTAGCTCAATATAGAAAAGTAGTTATATATACCTTTATTTATAAAAAAGCTTAAAGAGCTTTACAAAAAATTATAAAAAAAAATTAAAGAAGTATTTAATAGTCTCAGAGATAAATAGAATAAGGAAACTATTATACTTAGGAAGTAACTGAAGAAAATAAACACTAAACAACTTAAAAACTAGGATATAGAGATCACTAAACTTAAACAATATTTAGAAATAGCCGATACTAAAATACTTACTAAATAGCAGAGAATTAACTCTCTAGAGAAATATCTTACTAAGCAAAAAATTTTTTAATTAAATCTGTCTTCGCTTTACAATACTTACTAGTTTACCAACTCCTTTTCTATACTGTACTTATCTGTATACTTTTATTACTTATTATATACTATTCAATTATCTAAATTGTTTTCTAATAGGTTTTCTCTTTATGTTCTTTTTTATATATTTATTCTTTATTCGAAATATGTTTTATTGCCCACTAAATTACAATTAAGCTATAGAGACACAGTCTTAAGAAATTTAGAGAATTGTTGTGACTTTCATATATTCTGCCGAAAACGGTAGAAAAGGCGGTATGGCGGCCGCTTATCGGCTGCTTAGATAGATGAATGAACAAAACAACTTCCTCTACAATACTCTCGGTGCTATTAGGCCCAACAGATTTCCTATTCATTCTTTTGATCTCTTCAAGTCAATTCTACCCTATCTAGTCATTCAATCTATACTATTATTCTATTTTTATATCCTCTTAAGCCAGCCCTAAGACTATTCCGTTTTAGGATTAGGGCAGCTGACAGTAATTAATTCATAACTATTTATACATATATCTGATCGAAATATATACTCTAATAGATATTAAAAACACAAGCTGCCTTATAAATATTGGTAAATTCATTATTCTTAATAACTAATAAGACTCTGTCTTCCTGTTCTACGGTTCTACCTAATATCTTGATAATTTAGGCATTTTTGGTAATATGGCTAGTGGTTGAATAGCTTCAAAAAAATAAACACGTAGAAAACCGGCGCGTTGGCCCACTCGATTGCGTGGCCCGCTCATTTACCGATTACATTAACTAGTCAATAGATAATTAAATCTAATTCTTTCAATCTAAATATCTATATAGTCTAAATACTTATTATAGATTAGATAATCTCTAAGTAGGCCTATAGTTATCTATCCTTAGTTGTACAGTAGATATATAATATAATTAATTCATTAGAAGATTTTTTATTTTTAATCTATAAATAACAATACTATAATATTGAATTTTATACTTAAATTTTTAAGAGGATATATAGAAATTTGCAAGCGTTTGCGGAAAATGGCTGAAGTTGCCAAAACGGAATTTAGACTACCCTACGCCTCCCAGGGGCCGAAATTAGAAGAGTGGTTTCTCCTTACCGTTCAAGCATACCTTGCAAAGCAAGGTATAGACCGTAGCGATGCTGCCCCTGTCTGCAACCTGGTATTGGTATGATATTTAATACGGGAAGCCCATCGGATCATTATTGTGGAAGACCTGCTCCCCGCTTCTTTCCAAATCTATCTGAAGGGATCGATTCACGATTCATACCGTTTTAACGATTGTTTGATTGTACAGGTTAGCGTTTCTATGGCTCTTAGAAATTGCTCTGTCGTTATTGAAGCTGTTGCCACTTTTATGCCGAAAGCTAAGATGCCAAATGAGGGGATTGAAGTACTATTCGGACAATCCTAATGCATCAATCGACTTCGCCTTCGAAGTATATACCTCGGCGGATTCGACCTGCAAAGGGAACGGTGGTACCGGACGAATTCTGGGGAGATATTGTAGCGGAGGAGTATCTCAACCTGGACGATGAAAATGTCTCTTTGAGCGGTATTGCCATAGAAATATCCGTCTCAATGGCCAGCGTGGTCAGCGTACCTAGTAATTCTTGAAGCTATCAAGAGCCACTCTTTGAAAAACTGCATTATTGTATCCTGACAGATTCGAATCTCCAGATGTATGTGATTCTCAATACGGAGGGGTTGTTGTCTGTCTTGCAGTTCTAAGCAATGTCCGCAGTAGTCGGGCAATCTAGGACGTAGCATGGCCATTAGCCCCGCCCGTTTCACATGGGATGTGAGTTGTCACCACGGAGTAGATAGATAACCTGATAACCACATGATAGATACTCGCCCATCCTAACCTGCTCACAGTAGTAACATTTAACAATTTCTCTTTGGGTATCTCATCTAGTATCATTATTCTAGGCCTTCTTTTCCTAATCCAAGATAAATGCACACCCGCGATCTTACAAGTATTATAAACCCGCTCTTGGTGAATTTATTACTAGTTATTCATCTAACTACTATTATATTCTGAGATGGTGGCAATAGGTCGGGTTTAAACCAAGGAATAAATAGGCGAAAGGTAGGTACAATAAACGAAGAATCCATGTGCCACCATATTTATTCGAGGAAATGCCTAGAATAAATAATATACCTACCTGGAAGAAGGGGGAAGTGACGAGGGGACAGTTTAACTGGCACCATGTCATATCACAATACCGAGCCATCCAGGCGAGTTAGGAGATTCTTACCTGAACCCATTGAAACCACTACACGCAAATCCAAGACACATCAGCCAGTATCATGCGTGGGGAGGGAGTTCCTACACGACCGAGAGGACCTTAACACTGCAGAGGGAGGCAAAGAAGACACAGAGTCTCACTCAACCCATCCTGCGGCACCCGGCAAACCTCTGATACACATAAATCTACCGGGCAGCACTGCATCAGATGTCCGTGGCAATCCGCCTGCTCGCCTACCGTCTAATAGTTATCTAGAGAGGAGGCATACTGGGGACAAACGTGCAACAGAATCGCTAGGATTGCTGCGACAGAGCTGTCTAAGTGGTAAACAGAATGAGCCGTTCTCTAACACAGACAATCCACAATTGCGTCCGAGAAAATTCGTGCCTCAGCTAATGGAAACGGCCAGCCGCTCATTTCGCCGCGACTCGAGCCCATATGCACCTCACGATACGTACCGATTGGGGCTTGAAACTGAGAATTCAAGACATAGAAGCACTATCGGGGATACAATAGTACATGCTGAAGGTCACTTGGCGCATGAGTCTCGATTCTCATACGCCAGGCTTCGGCAGCGCCAGGAGACAAGACGGCATTCTTTTAGAGTTCCTGATCTCCCCGTGATCCCTTCTAGTGGTAGTGAAGCATCTGAAGTGTCGGATTCATCACTGCCCGTGTCGCCATCTGCCTCCTCCCGACAATCAGTGATACGGCCGAGAGTGGAAGAAGATCGCAGGGAAAGTTGCGACGAGCTTTTCTCAAGCTATTTACTGTCTCTAGCTGCCCGCTCGGCGGAAAAGCAGTTAAAAGAGCAAGCCCTAGCAGCTTTCCCTAATGAACAGGTCTATCAGCCGGTGGATCACTTCGCCATTGATAGAGAAGAGGATTGTTCCAGCCAAGGAGAGCCAGCGATACCTGAAGCAGATGATGTTCTAACAAGGTACCGACGTGCATCATCTGCGGATTTGTCGTGGGAGCTTGAGTATATGCGGCAGCATAAAGAGGAGGCAGAAATGCGAGACCGTGCCATGGCTGGCACACAGGGTTTGCATCTTTCGCCTGTTGCTCCTTTAAAAATAATGGCCTGCGGTAAACCAGAGAACCATATAAATCCTGATAAAAGTCGGGAAAGAGACCGCAACTTAGGCCAACAAAAACAAGTCAAGAGCCCGCCGATGTTAGGTGATGACCTTATCTTCCCCCAAAGCTTGTCACCCGAGACAACTTTCTGTGAGAACAGTCATTTGGCTGAGTGCAATGACGGCTTTCACAACTTTCCCAGCCTTTGGCATGCGGCTCCTCACTACAATGATCACTGTGGTAGCGAAGGTCTATGGATGGGAACATGCAAACGTGACAAGCATTGCCTAACCCCCCAAGACTCTCTTTCCTGCAGTACTTTAACTTCTGTTTCTCATGTGCAAGGAAAGGGCTGGGCGCGGCCGAACGGAATGTTAACATTTGAAGACAAAGCTCATCCCAAACCCCGAAAGAAGCTAGAACTACCAGATGAGAAGGAGCGGGGCAGCTCTGATGGTGATACGGAACCCCAAATTCAGGATGGGTTCGTCACTCAGATTTATAACTACTTGTCCCTAGGTTATCCTTGTGTTGCTCGTTATTATGACCATGAGCTGAGCAGAGTATCCGGTATTCCCGTACTAGAACTCAGGCGCGATGATATGAACACAGATGCCAAGGGTTACGTTAGCGTCGTCGAAAACGCTGGGACAGAAACTTCCGTTAGCGATGTTTGCATGCGTTGGCTAGCTCTTCGCTCGTACATACGTGAATGGGCTAGGCAGCAACCTATTACGGTTGAAGACAACAGCAGTCATGGTACCTGGGGTGTACGCGAGAGAAGAGGTAGTTGGGCGGGGTGAGACGGTTGTTGGAAAGGCATACACTAGGGTGGGAAGGGGTTCAATCAACAAATTGGCCTTTTGGGAATGGTATCCTTGCACTTATATTGTCTCCTCTATTGCCTCCAATATTCATCTAAGCCTACGGAGAGCCCAAAATTTGACTGTAGAACACAAGAACTTCAAACTACAACGTGCCCACGGAAAAAAAGAAAAGTTAACACTAATCTCGGATCTCCTGAATTGCCACAAATGGCGAACAAACGGCCAGTGATTCTTGGCTGCGGCAACTATTGCCTGTCATGAAACACAGCATAAACTATAGGACCGTGGCCTAGGTAAAATAGAGCACTATGCATGGCACCGCCCTGTATTAACCTCATGATAGACTAGGGCAATTGTTGACATCCTTACCCCCGTCTTTCGTATTCTTGTCATCTTCGGCCAATGCTCGAGTCAGCATACTACCCCGCTGAGCCCTTTCATGCACAATACCAGGGAATATCTTTTGTTCTGGTAATGATTCGGGTCCAGTATCCTCGCCAGATTTAGGACCCGGGAGGTGGGCATTGGGGCTTGGGAGGCAAGCCTCTCCGGCGATGTTGGTCTCAGACTGATTTTGTAAATATTTGGGAGTATTCACCGTATTGGAAGTCTGCAGAGATGCTGTAGCCTGAACCTCCGTCCGCGAAGCTATCATCGCTGGTGAGTGAAATAGACCACTGGTTGACGGTGTGTAATGGGACTTACAATGGCTTGGATGGTTCTCATTTTCCGTGGTCAGGCTAGGTTGCAACTGGCCTCTGAGGGGTAGTACTTTTGAGTGAGTACTCAGACTGTCAATATATCTTCCAATCCTGTAGGTTATTCATTACTCAAGATGTCCTCATACAACTGCGCTAGGGATCCTTACAGTGCCAGCTCTCCTAACAGGGTTTCATGCCTAAATCCCTCTCGAATGTCTGGAACATTGCTCTTTGCAACATTATTGCCCGAGACTCCTGCTGCTGAACAGTTCGTGCCAAGCCATCTTTGCTTTAGGGCGAGCTCGAAACCACTTTGTAAGACTGAGTGTTTCGCCAGCTCACACATGTCAACCGCGCTAAATTTATAAATTTGTGCAGCAACCGAGTATTCTTCAATCAAGGGCTCTTTGGTGAACGCAAATTGTAATGGATCGTCGGTAGATAACGACACGTTCAAGCCTCGCCTGAAAAAACTAGCAAATGGATTTTTGTCATACGTCAGAAACAGCGCATTGTTGCTGAGAGGCGACATGGCAATCCCAATTTGATCAAGGTAGAATAGATACTGCAGTAAAGGGACTTTCCGGAGTAGGATCCCATGGCTGATGCTGTGGCAGCAGAGGAACCCAACCGCAAGATGATCAGGGTCACCGGCTTCGCCACAATGAGGCCTTAGAACGAACGTGTTGAACCCTCGCCGTTTGCGCCAGATATTCAGGGATGCGATGTTTGCAAACATGAAGTATATCCAATAGCTGTAGGGTGGATTTTGTTTCGTATTCCATTCTCTTGGGATGGGATATTTTCGATACAGACGTCGCTCTGCTTTGCTCTCGTCGTCAACACTGTCAAAACCGACCACACGCTGTAAGAATAAATGGAGTTTTGGATGACTATTAGGATCCTTTGTCACTTCAAATAGTGGCTGGAAGACGTTGGTGATAACCTGCTCAAAGTTTTCCATCATGCCGCTCGACTTGTATACGTCATAAAGTCGAGGTATTTGGACAAGCCAGCGAACATTAGGGGAGAACAACTTATTGTCAACTACCCATGCCGCAAGCTTATCCCATTCCTGGATAGACCTGCCGTAGATTGAAATACGCCATTCTACCATTTGGTATTTGCTGGACTCCAAGTCAGAGATGACCTCCTTTGTTATTTCTGCTAGATAACGCCCTTTGATATAATTGTCTGTCTTCAGGAATATTTCTCGCAGTCGAGATTCGCCGACAGGGTTATATTTGAGGTTAAACTTGTCAAATCGGTGGAAAGAATCTGTGTGCGCCTGTAACACTGTTAGTTGCAAACCAGGAACAAGAAACCGGGTTGATTCCTACATACGTGCATGTCGAGTGTATCGATACTCAAATCGTAAGCTGTAAGATTGATACTCTCAAAAACCTCCTTCAATGTCAAATGTTTGCCATCCCTGAATAACACGACTTCATCGGGTGACTTTTTCATCTTGCTTTTGATGAAACGAAGGAGGTGCTTCTGATTCATACAAGCAGAATGATGCACATGCGTGTCGACTTTTCGAACATTATAAAAATCTCTGTGAGGTACTTTCTTGCTGTCGGCTATTTCTTGATATTCATTTAGCAGAGTATAAAGTTGAAACTTTCCCTCCAGGTAAGAAAGGCGTTTGAATGCGAAACTCTTCGCGGGCCCGTCCGTTGATACATCTATGACCGCGTCGAGATCCATGTAGAAATCTCTCAGGGAAGGAATTTGTACAACAGGTTGGTTAGGACAGGCGGTATCATAAGTTTCGTACACTTGATACACACTATTCCCATCGAGCTTGAAAACCCAATCTGACGCCTCGGGAAGAGGTAGGCACTCGGCCATGTCAAAGTCTTCCCCGATATCCTGTCCCATCTTCCTTCTCTTCTGTTCGGGTCGGGAGGTATCGTTAAATTTTCCAGTTTCATTGTCACCTTCCCATGCTGGTTCTGGCGGCGCAGGGTATACTTTCCAGTCGGAATGATCCTTAGGGTTATCTCCAGGGCCCTGCAATGATAGCTGGATGTATTTGGATCGCCGATCAAGTAATCTCAGTATTTTGCGGCAAATTACGTTCAATTCTGATGTAACGGCATCATCGCCCGGAGTAGTATTCAACATGCCTTGGGCGGTCCCCAAGGCATCACCAGCAAAATGGCCATTACCTGCCCCCAATGCAGTTTGACTCAATTGGTTCTGGGATCTGGATGGCATTGCATTCAACCCCAAAATACCATGAGTGCCATTTGCAGCAGAACCATTGGATTGGTACTCATGAATGAAGTGCGAGTCACGTTGATCAAACAGCGAAGTGGCATTTGCTGCGGGTTGAATCTTTGAAATTGTATCAGTTTGGCACATGGTACTGATTGTTTGGTCTTCGGAGCCATTGTGTTCCATCATGGTTGGTGTATAGCTTGGCGCACCCTCTGCCTGTGTGACGGCTACATTGTAATTTGCAGGTACTAGGTTCAGGACAGGCTCACTGTCGGCACTCCGTGAGGCGAATTGATGGTGCTGATAGAAAAGTTTTGCTTCCGCGTGGCTCATTGATTTTTCATACGCATAGTCGTAGGTAGGAGTTTTCAGCAGTCTATCCCTTGGTAGAATATCACCGGGTGCTTTTGTCGACGCGGCAAAATTAGACTCATCGGCTGTAGTGTCATCTAGAGAAATGACGCGTGCCTGCGGATTCCCATTGTGGGAATGCAGGGAAACCTCGTCTTCTGATGAGGTTTCAGCAGCATTGGCATTGGCATCAAGCCTAGGAGTAAGGTTGAGCTGTGACGAAGCCATAAGCGTATCCAGAGTTCGTCACACTTGTGCGGATGTTGTTGTGTTGCTGCTGTTGGAATGATTTGAATCAGTCGGTAATCTCTCCGCCCAAAATACTCACCGCAAAACTCTACTAATCAAATTCCTTGCGTTTACTTATACACTGCACAATTTGTTATGGGCGTTAGTAAGAAGTAAAAGTCAAGAAGGGGGAAAACGTTCTATTGAGCAAAAGCATTGTGCGCATTTGGTAGTAGACTTGTAAATAATTAAATCGTCTTGATTCCCTTACATCCTAGAGAAAATGAAAAAGGTAAAGAAACAAGAGATAGCGAAGGAGAGAGAAAGACCACGTGCAGTTAGAAACTGTTGAAGGTCAAGATTATTGGAAATCAAAACTAAACCCAATGTATGAGAAAATATATGTGGTAACACTCACCTGGAAAGATGTGACAAAGGGTGAGTCTAGACTGTCAATTTATTGTTCAGGTGATTGTTTCGATTACCAGCCTCGGACTCAGCAATTACTAGTGCTACTTGCTGCTAGTAGTTGTACTCTGCCAGTCTTGGCATGCATGTACTTTACTTTTTAAATAGATACATACAGAGTACCGTGGGCATGGATGGCTCTGGGGCATTAGCATAAGTGTTACTAATATACTACGTACTCTGTATTAGTACCTACTAGTAGTACTGGTAGACTAATACAACAAGGAACTATTCCTGGGTCTCGGTACTGCGTATGTATGAGGGAGGACTCCGTACCTTACTACTAGTAGCTAGTAGTGTGACGTACCCTGTAACTTTGCCCCGTACAACAGATCAAAACGCCCACCTTCAGCTAGATACTCATTAGGCAGAGATCAATCAACCCATAGTCAGAGTCTCTTAGCATTCACAGATTCTACATCGCACTACATACGGTGGAATACATGCGAGCATAGTCGCCAATCAAAACGCATAAAAGTGTCAGTTACTCTTTTTTTTCACCTCTCTATATCCCCCCATACGTCGTCCCAGGAGAAGGTGACACGGTAGGCTTTTCTGTGTTTGGTCCAAGTATGCTCTAACCCACGCTGCTCATGACAAGAACCTAGGACTAATTTATGCAGCTCCTGATCACATTCTGCAGTTTGTAAAGTTTCACTAAAACTGGAACACGTTATCTTGGCTATTGTCGTGTCTTTACTGTGGAATCTTTTTGAAAATGGCATCCCTTAACCTTTCATCCAATGGGCCTTCAATAGTAAAAAGCTATCAAGCTGTTGTCAACTCCTCCCCACCCACAAGCTCTTCTTCGCCTACCTATGGACAATGGGCAGTGTTTTCAGTTTCAGCACCGCTTGTTAGTGCCTTTCAGCAAGACACAGGCAACAAGGAGAGTGTTTTAAAGGTCCAGAGTACCGGAGGTCAGTCAAACGCTCGATAATAAGGAACGCTGGGGCTGACTGAATATGTTTAAGATGGTGAACTTACCGATCTGATCGACGAATTTTCCGAGGGAAAGATACAGTTCGCCTTTGTTAAGGTCACCGACCCAAATACTGGACTTCCTAAGAGTGTGCTTATTGCATGGTGTGGGGAGGGTGTTCCTGAACGGACGAAGGGTTATTTTACTAGTCACCTATCTGCGGTCTCAAAATTGCTACATGTTAGTGGCCTTTTGTCTCACGTCTCCTAGAGAACTTGTCCCTTTATAGACTATGCTGCTGACCTTACGGTTGCTAGGGTTACCATGTTCAAATAACTGCACGTGCAGATGGGGACTTGACTGCAGAAGGAATTATACAGAAAGTGGGGGATGCATCGGGTGCTAAGTATTCCGCAGGAGCTAGACAGCCGGCCGTTGCTGCTCCCAAGCCGCCAATCTCATCCAAGCCAGTTTTCACCCCATCGCGGACTGGTGGTATCAGCTCGAATGCCACGCCAGCTACTTCTCAGGTATCTCTCCAGAGAGATACCGACAATGATGGCTGGGGCCCAGATGCGCCTCCAGTCACCAGGACAGAGCTTGAAAAGGTGCAGCCGGCCTACCAACCAACCAGGGTTAACATACAAGCCCTTAGGTCGGAAAAGCCACACGTAGGAAACATGCAGGTTCAAAATACCGAAGATCGTAGCGACGTTGTCAAGGGCGGCTATCAACCAGTGGGCAAAGTGGACATTGCTGCCATAAGGAGGCAGGCACGTGAGGCAGGCGAATTAAAGGATGACCGGCCAGAGCCAGTGAGGGGAGCGTACGAACCAGTTGGCAAAATCGATATTGCTGCTATTCGGGCCAGGGCGCAAAAACCCAGCGAGTTGATGCCGGATGATAGCAAATTTGCTACACCAAATAACGTCCAGGGGCAAGCGGAATCTGGAAACCACGCAATCACAGGACACTCCGAGCGTTTAACAAGTCTACCGAAGCCAAAAGTCGCGAATAAGTTTGGAGCGAACCAGTCGTTTACTGGGACCAAACCTCCTCTGCCTAGTGGATCCATGCCCAAACCAACTTCAGCAGCTGTGCCCGTCGGTAGCGCAAGCAGAACTTTTGCGGATGAGGGAGGAAAGACTCCCGCACAACTTTGGGCAGAGAGAAAAGCAAGGGAACGGGGACAAGTTAATGCATCTGACGTACCACCATCGGGGTACGAGGAGCCCTCGCTTCAAACACAGCACAGCGGCAGAGCGGAGTGGAAGAGCTCATACAGCGGTAGAACGTGGACCCCTGTTCAGACTACACACACTGGAAAGTCTCTCAGCAGCAACACGTCTCACCAGGCTACGGAACCAGCTGCAAACGATGCCACGGAAACAGAGCCTCGAGTTCCCCAAAGTGTCAGTGCTCTTCGAGATCAATTTGTGGACAGGCCACTTGATGACTCGGCTCCCGAGGCTAGGCCCGATGAGCCGTTGGATACAGGACGTTCTGTACCTCTGCCCGGTTTACCAACGGGACCTGTGCAACCAGAAACCACGCAGGAGCCTGAAGCCCACCAAGTGGCTCCGAGCCCTCCTGAGCAGCCTCGGTCCCCTACTCCTCCAACCCCTCCAGTACGGGAAGCCTCGCCTATCCGTGTTGCCATGCCTGTTGGACGTGGTGTCACAGATATTCATGATGAACAACATTCGCCACCTTCTGTTCTGCCCACGGAAAGCCTTCGTCAGACAGTGCCGAGAGATGCAGACCTTGCAGATGACACGCAAGATGTAGCCCGGGCAACGGCAGAGGCTACAGTTGGGAGTAACTTCCAGACCAACGGTATTCAAGCCGTGGTGCAGTACGATTATGAAAGAGCGGAAGACAATGAAATTGAGCTCAGGGAAGGTGAACTTGTGGTGGAGATTGAAATGGTTGATAAGGACTGGTGGTTGGGTTCAAATGCTCGTGGTGAGAGGGGTCTCTTTCCGAGTAACTATGTTGAGCTACTGGAAGACAAGCCACAAAATTCTACCTCGCCAGACTCGCCAGACTTGCATGACCGCCATTCAGATACCAACATTCAAGAGCATCATGCGGCGCCTTTAGCCTCGAGCGCAGCCAATGGACCCACTGCTACAGCTTTGTACGATTATGAAGCCGCGGAAGACAACGAGCTCAGTTTTCCGGAGGGGGCTGAGATAACTCATATCGTAAGTTTTTCCCTTCTCGCACCCTTTCAGCTTCTCTCCTCCTCACATTCATATCGACGTATGGGTTACTCAGAACCAACATGGCTAATTGCTGATGACACGTAGGAATTCCCTGACGATGACTGGTGGTTTGGTAAACATCACAATAAAGAAGGCCTCTTCCCAGCAAATTATGTACAGCTTCGAAAGTGACCCAAGGTGGTGCCTTCCACAAAGACAGGGTTTCGATGACATGGAAGTCCAATGCGTTCAGCTTCCTATCTAAAGCTGGCAACTTGATTTGCCAAGCCCTTAGGCCTTTTGGCTGAACATAGTTTGTCACATTCATATCAGCAAGAAAAAGGGATGGAAAAAGAGTATTTCCCCTTGGTGCTGCCTTCGTAGATAGGACACGGGCCTTCAACGGCACATGAAAGATTTTAGTTTATTGTGTCATGGTAGCAACTGTCTTAGACTTACTATAGCAGCACTAAGAAGGGCAATTTAATACGATGTCATTCTAGTAAACTTTTCTTGACTCTACCAAAAAACCCACGACTCTGCCAATTGGACAACATAGATAGGGCTATCTTATCAGTGGTTGGCTGTCATCGTTACAGTGGGAGTCCAAAATATGTGAACCTCCCACTATACTAGTACTTGATTAATTGATGACTTTGTGGGGGGGGTTGGTCAGCAGGTTTGTTAATTATTTAGACCTTGCTTTAAGAGCCATTACGTGTGGCGGCTAGGTTGTCCGTCCTTTCTGCTCCGCTGGAATCCAGTAGATTAGTGTTAAAGTAGGGTATTCACAGCCTTCTTAATGAAAACCACTTTACCTGTCTCATCTCTCTAAATTCACGAGTTTTTTGAGTATTGAAAAGTAAAATTTGCGCCAGTAGTATATGAAGAGAGATGCTGTGTGTATTATTTAACAATACAGAGTACATTAAAAGGGATTTACCCGTCCAAGTGACTCCGGCGCTCGCTAGCAACCGAGTTTAAATAGAAAGGAGTATCTACTGAAGTGGACAGCCTACAAAATATATAAGGAGATTCTTATGGATTATACGGAGTATGTCTTGACTATGGCTTTTTACTTCTTATTTTGTAATCATCTTCATGTCCAAATGTGCTTTGTTCATTTTTCAATATAATTCTTTTCTATATAGAAAGTTGAAACAAATATTAATCACCAATGTCGAAACTTGGGATTAGCGGGGTCTTACTATCGTAAATTCATATAACCCCATTTTATACTGAGTACAGAGTAAGTAAGAAAATCAAACACACGTACGGAGTAGTCCATTTAGCATTGTCCCTGGACCCCTCTTAAGTAGCGCTGAGTTCTGTTGGAAATCCACTTCCTTATAACTATACATGAGAGCAGCACGCGGAGATGAAAAATATATATCTTGTGATTGCTAAGGTTATTAGAGTATATAAAAGAGTATACAATACAAAATACCTATTATTAATCTTCTAAGTAATAGTTATATTATCTAAATCTTCTATATCTAAGCCTTTCGCACTAATTTCTAAGTTATCCATCTAGTTATATGAACAGTCATGGAGGCGACAAGTATTGGTACTGGTTGAGGATGGCCTTGTATTGTATCGTCAAACAATGTCCAAATAGTCATTTCACGGGAGGAAGACCTGGATAATCAAGAAGCGTGTTTCTAAACGAAATACTTAGTAATCAACCGATGACTGTAATTCCTCCATCTTTCACGTTGATGACACGATATTACGGTACAGATACCAACATGTTACCAATCACGTGATAAACAATACCATGTTTACATCCAAGCCCATCCACCGAGTGTCACATGATCAAGAAGTGTAACTTGCATCCATATCCTGTCCGCAAGAGCAAAGGAAAGGAAAGGGCGAGCTCCACTTTGTGGTGTATCCTAGGACCAGCCACCCACGATAACTCTGGAGCGAGCAATTCGCAGCAGACTCTTGCGGCTAAGACTAATAACTGTGACTTCCTGCTTGTTAGTGCTAGTTGGCAAGTTAAAAGCTGCACTTGGCGTACAATCTCTGTGTGCCATTTCCATGAAACACCTTGTCTCAATTGGACAACAGGAAGGAATACTCAATTGAACTCTCTTAAAGAATAATAGAAAGAGGAAGAGCCAAGGAGTCAAGAGAGACAGACGAACAAGGACACAACCAGAAGGGAAAAAAAGAAACAGAAATGGCGTCACTTAGCGAAGACTTGCTTGTAACCGTCAACAAGTTGCAAGACCTTGTTTTCAATACGATTGGGAACGATTCTCTTGACTTGCCGCAAATTGTAAGTTCCCTTTGGCTTACAATCTAGATTGATAGTCAATACTGACGTTGTCTTGAAGGTTGTGGTAGGTTCTCAGTCGTCAGGGAAGTCGTCCGTGCTTGAGAATATTGTCGGTAGAGATTTCTTGCCGAGAGGGAGCGGCATAGTTACGAGACGCCCTTTAATACTGCAGCTTATAAATATACCCAGCGAACGCCATGACAAACCTGACACCGATGAGGTCCACGTGCCTCACACTGCCGCCAGTGTAGCTGGACAGCATGAATGGGCGGAATTTCACCACCACCCTGGTCGGAAATTTGAGGATTTCGCCCTGGTGAAACAAGAAATTGAAGCCGAGACCGCAAGGATAGCTGGAAGCAATAAGGGAATCAATAGGCAACCTATCAATCTTAAGATATTTTCGCCTCATGTTCTTAATCTCACCATGGTTGACTTACCAGGGTTAACCAAAGTGCCCATTGGCGATCAACCATCTGACATAGAGAAGCAGACTCGAGCGCTGATTTTGGAATATATAGCAAAGCCCAACAGTCTTGTCCTGGCGGTATCTCCGGCGAATGTTGACTTGGTGAACTCTGAAGCCCTGAAGCTTGCTCGCCAGGTAGATCCTATGGGGCGCAGAACAATCGGCGTTCTGACAAAGTTGGATCTCATGGATCACGGCACGAATGCTATGGATATTCTTTCCGGACGTGTCTATCCTCTGAAGTTGGGGTTCATTGGCGTTGTCAACAGATCCCAACAAGACATTCAATCAGGGAAATCTTTATCCGATGCTTTACAGGCAGAAGTAGATTTCTTCCGGCATCACCCTGCCTACCGTAACATGGCGAATCGTTGTGGAACACAGTTTTTGGCAAAAACTCTGAATACGACTTTGATGTCTCACATTCGAGATCGACTCCCTGATATCAAAGCCCGCTTAAATACCCTTATGGGCCAAACACAACAAGAGCTTGCTAGTTATGGCAATAAACAGTTCAGTGGCAAGGAACATCGTGGTTCATTGATTCTGCAACTAATGACACGTTTTGCGTCCTCTTTTATATCTTCCATTGACGGAACTTCATCTGAAATATCGACCAAAGAGCTTTGCGGTGGAGCCAGAATCTATTATATATTCAACTCCGTCTTCGGCAATTCTCTTGAAACAATTGACCCTACACACAACCTGACAGTGTCAGATATCAGGACAGCAATTCGAAACTCAACTGGTCCTCGTCCGAGTCTTTTTGTCCCGGAACTCGCTTTCGATTTGCTCGTGAAACCTCAGATTAAGATGTTGGAAGCTCCTAGCCAGAGATGTGTGGAGCTCGTGTACGAGGAGCTCATAAAAATCTGCCATACTTGCGGATCACAAGAACTCCTACGCTTTCCACGCCTACAAGCAAAGCTTATCGAGGTAGTGTCTGATCTCCTCCGTGAGCGCTTGGGGCCTTGCTCAGCATATGTGGAGTCCTTGATTTCTATACAAAGAGCCTATATTAATACAAATCATCCGAACTTCCTCGGTGCGGCGGCCGCGATGTCTTCCATCATTCAGAACAAACAGGAGCAAGAAAGGAAGTCGGCATTAGCAGAGGATAGAAGGAAGCGTGAGAAGCGACGACAGAGAGAACTCGGAGGAATCAACGGAAGTACAAGTCTCTCTCCCGAGGATGAGGAGGAGCAAGCACCAGAGCAAAAGGCTCAGAACATCCCTATCAGGAGTCACTCTGCAAAAGGCACAAGAAACATGTCCCCAAATATTGGCAAGCCCCAGGATAGTGGTATTGCGGCAACTTTGAACGGCGCACATCAAAATCCACATGCCATGTTTGGTGGCACAAACACCACACGTGATTCTTTCTTGAATTATTTCTTTGGTAAGGATGGCGCTCAACCATCTCCATCACTTCCTCAACCTTCGGGTCAAAGCAGACCTTCCAACCACACCAATGAAATCAGTACCACTCAAAGTATTCGGCGGACGGAAGTGCGCTCTCCAGTGATGTCGCCCGATGACTATGTACCTGTTCCGGAATATATTGGCGATGTTAACTCTCTTGTAAGTCGTAATTCGTTCGAATTCTATTCTGGTTATACTAGAAGCTCATACAATGTACAGGAAAATACCGAACCAACTCTCTCTGACCGTGAGCTCTTGGAGACGGAGTTGATCCGCCGCTTGATATCCTCCTACTTCGATATCGTTAGGGAAACTATTGCTGACCAGGTTCCCAAGGCTATTATGCACCTTCTTGTCAATCATAGTAAAGATGTTGTGCAAAATAGGCTTGTCAGTGAACTTTACAAGGAAGATCTCTTTGGGGAGCTTCTTTACGAGGATGATGGAATCAAGGCGGAGAGAGAGAAGTGCGAAAGACTTCTAGAAACCTACAAGGAGGCCGCAAAAATCGTAGGTGAGGTCCTGTAGTCTGTCCAAAATTTACATTTGGTGGGTGGCCAGTAATCCGTCGATGACTTTTTGTGCAGTAGAGGACAATACGTCGAACCCCTTCTGCGGCGCTAGCTGCAGCTGTATATCTTGTATTTCATGCTAGAATTCTCACTTGAATATTGATTGTACTTTGTGTCAAAGTCTATCCTGGTCTCAAATTTACCTGCATCAATGCCAAACGATTTTGGTTGTTCTTATATATGATGAAGGCTGTACATTTGAGGTCTAGTCTAATTGACGTCCGCGAAGCGTATACAGAATTAGCTGTAAAGAAAGACTGACGGCGAATCGCAGCCACGGACATAGATCTTATCAACAGAAGTACAATAATGGATCAGGAAGGACGCATAGGTCTATAACGTCGAAAGAAAAACGCGCAAAGTTTAGCCCTGACATATCGAAGCCATGGAACTATGTCAGTCTTTCTTAGATGTTTTATATGTTTTCCTCAATCGTGCGCCCTCAAAGCCATACAAAGCACCTCCCACGAACACGAATAGAGCACCCATAAGCACACCTGGCGCAAGATCATTTCCGAATAGGTAGATGGATAGCAACAGTGAGATGAGCTTGCGAACGTTGAGCACAATAGTTACTGTCAGTGAGGATGATTTCGCAGAAAGAAGATGAACCCCACGAATGCACAGATATTGTGTAAGAGCATTCATTAGAAGATAGAAAACCTGTATTGGAATACAAGTCAAGATGAGTTGAAAGGATTTGAAGCGCTCAAGCTCTGCCAGCAGGTGAGTGGTGGTGTTGATGATTGGCATGGGTATAGATTTCACAAAAGCCGTTCTTGACGCAGTAGCTAAGCCAGTGCCGAGTAGTAGGGAATGATTTGGGACGGACCCTTTCCTTGCAGCAATAGCAGAAACTCCAGAGAGTAACGAAGGCGAAGACAACAACGCTCGCCATTGAGCCAAAAGGGGCGTGTAGGTTGGTAAGAAGAGGGGCAGAGAGAGAGCGTGCGAATAGAAGAGAGCCTCCCTCCAATGGTTTCTGCCATAAGACTCATAGAGTCGATCCGCGTAAATCCCTTGGAAAGCCGAGAGTACCATTGCTAGGGCAAGGATACTGAACCCAATCAGTGTACTAGCCATAGTGGAATCGTTTTGGTGATACCCGACGCTTACGGATTCACCTTTCGTACGAGCATCAGCCAACGCTGCAGCGATGACGCCTATGGTAAGCATAGCTACCGCAAAGATTTGTCCGTGTGAGTACTTCTTAGCATTGAATGCATACCCAACGATCATGGAAGCGACGGGGCCCCCGGATCTTAAGATAATGTGTAATGGGACAGAGATCTTGTATGCAAAAGCCCAGTTGTTTAGAAGGTTGACGGTCACAAAGAAAGCTGTATATACCAGCCATGATCTCAGAGGGATCACACGTTGATTGAGAAACAGTGACCGAGGGCCCGCTGACAGAGACAGGAAGCTTGGACAAGTTAATAATGCGGTCAAGATGAATTGTGCAAACGTTATGAGGGGTCCTTGCGGTGCGAATATTAGAAACTAAAGAAAAACAACCGTTTTTGGAATCGAAGGGAGAGATAGCAATTACCTGAGCTCGGCTGCTCCCTGTCGCGATATCAGTGATTACTTCTTGGTACTTCATTTGCATAAGCGACTTACTTAATAATGGCTTCCAGGGCAAAGACCTGTACTCCAATTGTCAGAAAGAGGCAATTCATCATTTATTGCCCACCTACATTGGCACAGCAACCACCGAAAATCAGTGAGATCATCAAAGCTATAGTTGTCCAGCCGGGAAGGGCAGTATAAACCGCTGCAGTGGTTATGCTACCTAGGCTCGCATGTGGCTCCTTTGGTTCAACACGCTCTGTCAAACGATCATCAACCTCTCGCGAACGACCGTTCACTACCGCTGAGCGGTCCACGCCTCGATTCTTCAAGGGTCCGGCATTTGGTTTGAACATCTTTTCTTGACGGGAACGACTGTATGGACGTCATAGAAAGGCGAGCCTTGGCTTGTAGAAGAAGATAGATGGGTCGGTTTAGCGCAATAGCGAAGTTGACTGGGCTAAAGAACACATGAAGCACTGTTTGAAGGAACAGATGATCACAGCTGATTGATTGAGTCAACCAGCCTGATGGAAATTACTATCCAACTACTACTAGTAGTTAGTTCCTCCTTGACTAACTAGCCATATCTGACATTGATTAGTCATGCGTTTACCCTTGTCAGTCACAACTAGTAAATAAACTAAATCACGGACGATTTCAACTACAATCACTAAGCTTCTGGTACATATGTAGTGTTATAGCCTTATCTTATCCGGCGCTTGTCCTTAGATGGTTCGCCTCCTCTATCGTAGCCAACTATTATGAGACATACTAGCGAAAGCTTCGGCGTGGTGCCTGCATTAAACTAAAAGCTCAGGATCACCTCCTGCATGGCCGCTGCTGTAACAAAAGATCTCAATCGTCGACAATATCATCATCGCTCAAGATAAGCAGCTCGTCCTCTTGCTCGTAACTAGGTGGCAGCTGGGGCCCAAAAGTGTTTCTTTTGAGATCTGTTGAGTATAGTGTTTGAGAGGTATCGTGGCTGGCAGAAGCCATACCTAGACGTTTTCCATTAGGGTTATTTCCCAAGCAATTGTGTGGGCACCCAGCTCCATGGAATCCAGTAATCCTTCGAAGCTGGGCGATCTCGACATCACCACGATGAATCTTTGTAAGATATGGTAGGTGGTACAGCACGAGATCTTGACGGGGTACCATGGTCACAATTCCCGCTTGATCATTGCGGTAATCTTCTACACGATCTGGCTTGCATCTTGTAAACAACGACGCGGACAGGCCAGGATCTGGGCCTGACGATGTCCCGCGGAGTGAATTCAGCAGCTTTTTCACCCAGACATTCGTAAGGCCTCCAATCTCCTCTGCTTCCTGCATCAGCCGCAACGTGCTTGGAAAGAGCAATTTATGGGTATCGCTCGGTCGGTTTTCATAAGTTGACGTCGCTATACGTCTTTTCACTGGGTAAGGAAGAGAAAACAGTAAGCCACGAGCCGCAACTTGGTAACTTATGTCTTCCTGCCGCATGACATCAACACCGGCACTGCTCCTATTTGTATGACTCCCATACGGACCTTTGTGATCGACACATAACATATCACTGTCTGATAGAGCGACTATACATGCATCTACACAATCCACGAATGATGGACCATCGCAAGATGGTACGTAATTTTCATGCAGGGCACTAATGAAAGTTTGGATATCAGTCCCTGTCTCATCCACGAGCTCATTAACAGGGACCTGGGACACTTTCGGCCTGTCATGATGTCGCATATGCTCTGGAGGCGATGGTAGTATAGGGCCTTCGGTTGCGACACCCGGATCGTCTCTCTTGTTGTACACAACCTTCCCGACAGCATGAAATATTCCTAGGCTACCCTCCCTTTGGGTTACTAGCTTCAGTGTCTCCTTCTCCGCGGATGTAAGGATAACGTTATTGCGAGACGATTTCTTTGCCCTTGTAGCAGGAATTCCCCAACGCCCAACATCAAGGCAGAGAAATTCTAGGGCGGCGATTGCACTTCGAATATCCCCTGATCTAGCAATGCTTTGCAATATGGCAGGGCCTGGGTCCTTATTGCGCCTGGAATCGCGTGCTTCCTTTTCCAAAATCAATTTCATGGCTTTATACATGAAAGTTGGAGCGATACTGTTGAAATCAACAATGGTTGTGCCGGGGTGATTTAAAAGTACCGGCCCGAGTAGCCGGTGAACTGTTAAACTTTCCGACGAGAACCCCGATGTGAGATGGGTTTCTGACACTATAATCACAATAGGAGAGCTGGCTTGGGCCTTGACCCCACTCTTATTAAATCTGTGAGAGGATAATGTAGCTTCCATAGCAAGATATCGCTGTAAAGATAGCCTGAATGCAGCCAAACTAGAGGAGCCTCGATGTAAGAGAGTTGGGAACTCTTCAATCAAAATGATCCTCTGGTGAGCATAGCGATTAGAGTCTTGTGAAAAGTCAGTGAGCTCGTCTAAATCAAGCTTTCTAAACTGATCACCGCGGCCTAGGAATTCTTCAAATTGAGCAGCAACGGATACATATGCTTTTGTAGCGAACTCTGAGACTGGAGGGTTCCTCCACTCGAGTATATCAAACCCTAGCGTCTGGGACAATATGTTTATTGTAGTTGTTTTCCCGCTCCCCGCAGGACCTCGGAGGACAAGTAGTTTCTGTTATCGTCAAGACATAAACTCCAACATGGGCGCAAAAACAACTTTGGATCGGAAATACATAAATGGCAGAATGTGAAAACTTACGTGTTCCCTAGATCCTGTAAAGGCGTTGCGAAGCCAGCTTTGCACATCTGAGACCTTTCTTTTATGGACCGCCAACTCATCTAGATTCATAGGGGAATACTGCTGCGCCCAAGGCAGCCTATGGGCCTGAGGAGGGGTTGATGAGGAGTCGTTACTTTTATGATCAGAGACCATTGGTAGGACGAAGCGTTTGCCTGTGTTGGTAGATTTACGCGCAACACTTGTGCTTCCTTTGGGTGATTGCACCCGCCAGGGTGTTTGGACTTTGGTCGTATTTCGCACTACCTCTTCGTTCGCGAGATGTTGTGTAAATAATTCATCATAGGAATCATAATCATCATCTATTATATCGTCGTTGATGTTGTTGTCGTCCTCGCTACCATTCACCTCTTCCATTGCTTCCTTCGCAGAAAGATACGTCGCCTCGAATTTTTCGGGAGACCATCTTTGTTCGCTAATTGCAGGTCCAAAGAATTTTTGGAGAGACGATGCTGGTGTCGTGCGCGTCCCCTTGTCGGAGGGCGGAGAGGAACGGTGGCCTCGGAGACTGGAGTAAGTTCGATTTGGGCCCGACGGGATATGTCTCGTTTCGAGTTGTGAAAAGTTAGTTGAATGGGTTATAATATCAGCTTTGGCCCTTCTGGAAGATATATAAGGTCTGTGTTTATTCTCCGTCCCAAGTCTAGCGTCTTGAGCTGACGGATGAATGGGCAATCTTCGCTGACGTTTGCTGGGGCGATCAGCCATCATTGGGAGAGATGAACATATACAGAAATCATTGTAAGAGAACTCTTTGAAAAGACATCAACTAAACCTAGTATGCTTGTCCCTTCAATGAAAGCAAAGAGCAAGCCCTTCAATCTATTCGTAAGGTTGAAGGATTAGACAAAACGATGCCTGGTTTCCCCATGTTTCAGGTAACGGTATTATAAATCAGGTCACGTACGGTACGGTACCTTGTCTCATCAAGCCAAGAATGTAAATATTGATGTATGCATGTACATAACCTTATGTCATCCACGTTGTAGTAGCAGCAGCATCCAAGTAGGAGCTTACTGGGGCCAAGGTACAGTGAATACAGCTACGTGACTAAATACTAGGTGAGATAACAATTCAGGATTAGGCATTTAAATGATCTAATTTAGGTGGTAGAAAAGGAAGGAAAGAAAGGAGAGAGTGTGTGATGAAGATGGGGAAGAAAACAGACAGGGTATATATCAATCAGTGTCAAGCTGTTTGATAACAGCACATAGATAAGCGTTCAACTGTTGTTGAAGTGACTCGCTGTTATAGTTCCATGGGTAAGAATGATGAGAAAACAAAACAAAAAAGAAGAAAAATGCGAGAAGTATCCTAAGCCCCCCCAAAAACATCATAATAATAGTCATCATCCAGGTCTTCCCGTGATGGAACATTTGGAGGTTGGCCCGCGAATACTCCATCATCGAACCTAACATTCAATAACCGGATCTTGAGCCCATAGTCGCTGACTAAATTGACCAATTTGCTTGTCTCTGCTGTGATAGGCTGTTGGTTTAGAAGCATAAGCAAGCCGTCAAGCCACTCGGATGCGATACTTGGCGATTGTGGCCGCAGAGTCAATAGAGCTGCTTCCCTATGAGTTGCTTTGCTGGTTGAGCGTGTATGACCTTCGATCTTTCCTGAGTCATCTGTGAACGAACTAGATTGAGCATGGCCATGAATAGTGATCTTGGTAGCAGAGACGTGATGCGACACACTCTTGACTGTCGATGACGAGGAGCCGTCGGAGGTCGCTGAAACATTGGAAACTACCGAAGATACAATTGAGAGATCAACTGATAGAGTAACAGATGATTAGCACAGCAATGACGTGGGGGAGCTGAAGGCAAGAGAGTATTCTTACGCTTCTCTGGAAGTGCGTCGAGCTCTGGGCATATTGTTTTCACGCCATCGAAATGTCCAAAATGCAAAATCCTTCGGTTATGTGAGAGCTGGACAAATTTCCAGCTGGGATCCCCCGAAGCCATCATGTCCGCCTTGGAACTGCCGTCGTTAGGGAACCAAGCACCTTTCAATAGACATCTGATTCTCTGTTCCTTGACAAACTGTAGGGCTTCATGGTGTAGCTCTTCGCGCACTTGCCGTAGATGTTGCCCCCAAACATCTTCATAAGTAAGCTCTAAGAGTTCCATCTGTAGCTCGCGGAGCCGGGAATATTCGAATTCTGCTAGGTCGTCCTCCACATCTTGTACATCTTTTGTTCGTGGTGCTCCCCCAACAACTGATTCGACAAGGATACGAACAAGTTCCACGATTTTCTCATAATCTTCCACTTCCGCGCCAGTGACCTTCCATAATCGGAAAAAGGCATGTACGCCCGCGACATGTAGGCGGGTCCAATGTAACAGTAAAGGTTTGAATATTTTGTCAAAATTAACGCGAGACTCCAATATCAGGTAACTTTTCGCATCCTCCATCTCTGACTTATCAACTTCAAAATGCTCGTAGAGGATCTGTGTGACAGACAAAGAAGCACGCGCTATGGGGCACCGCTTCTGCGCCGGTTTCGTCGACTGCTCTAGGAGTAATTTTTGGAATTCATCTTGGTAATTTCTGATGTAATCCGCCAGGTCCATCATCCCTAGAAAACCCATGGTTTCGAATTGCACGGTAGGGTTCTCCGACTCGAACCCCAGTCGGCGCCATTTTTCTGGGTTGTGCCTCTTTGAACGTCGAGCCTCGTTACCACTCTCGGCTCCCTTTTCAAGTTCCCGTTCGCAATTACTGGCCAAGTGTATCCCTTTAAGTGCTCGTCTGTGTTCTGGCTTTTCCAAATCTAGCGCGATATCTCTCCATTTCCTTAGAAGAACTTTAGTTAAAGATTGGAATTCGATCAGAGGATGCGCATGATCCTGTAATGCACTACCTTGCATGAGGGCATAAACTGCTCGAATCACACCCAGGTCCTGTAGTTTTTGGATGAACTTGGGCCATTCCAACTCGGAGTCGTTCGTGATTGAGTCGCGCATAAGCGAATTTATAAGTTGAAGCGCATTGGCGCAAAGCGCATGGTCAGCTGATGAGAGCCTGCTAACAAGCATTTCCAAAAACTGCGGATAGAGAGCGATGGCCGGTTTCAAAGCACGAAAGCCGAAAGTCCCATTCTGCGACAAGCGACCACCTGTATGAGGGTGCGATACAATGGAAACCAGGATAGACATTGCGCCACGTAGAATGTTGACCAAAGGATGGGTCACTATAAGTTCGACAATCTAAAAGGGGTAGGGTCATTTATCAGCATGAGTATTGACTGATACAGAGCCTTGATTAATGCGCGCCAATCCCACGACATACTCTTTCAACTACTTCTTGATCGACGAACTCCCATCCTTTGTCCACTTCTAATAGCCTGGCAAAGCTCGTGAGGCTATAGGCCAGCGTGTTTCCACTGGCATGTAAACTCAGATAGCGTAGTCGAGTTAGGCCTCCTTCTGCAATAAAGATATCGGCAAACGATGGGTCGCCAATGCTACTCTGAAGTTTGAAGACTGCCATTTTTCGTACCGCATCTTCGTCACTCCCTAGCCTCTCAACTAATTCGGAAATATTGTTCTCCATCGCGATGATGCCACAGCTCTCCCTAGTCGATGATCCCACCAGTGTCACTAGATTGTACAGACAAGGCGAGTCGGAAAACCGCTTCTGCGTCACGGGGGTTATTTCTTAGGATGGGTAATGACGTTGATCGTGGAAGGCGACAGACATATCAACGGTATACACACTCCTTGGGGTGAAATTCAAGATAAGAGGAGAGGCTCCCAACTCAGGGATTCGTTGATCGAGCCAAGAACAAGGTAAGATGACTGGTAAGGAGTGGTAACTAGACTAACTTAAGAGGTACGTACTCCATCTAGAACATAACAGGACCCACATGGGCGTACTTAAAATGGATGTATGGTGGTACATAGTCTGAGTACTATGACTATGGAGTATGTACTAAAGGATTACTTGTTAAACTGTATGAATAGAAAGGCTAACGGCGTGAAAGCAGGTAAATAACCAGTCACTGGATGATTCAACACTGCCACGTACTAGTTTCGATGGGGGCTTTCACCCTTACACTTCAAGAAAGGCAGCAGCACATCTAACTACTGGGCTTTTCCTGTATTCTCTTTACCCGAACTTCTTACGTCCCTTACTACAGGAGGTGCTGTAACAGACGTTACACAACTGGTTAAGGTATGTACTATGTACTATGTACTAGTAGATACATGTACATATGTACCATGTAAAATTGTTATCTACTCAGTACTTTGTATTTAGTTTATCTACGTAATAAACCGCTACTCTACCTTCTTAGTACTATACATACAACTGCCGAATTAGAGCTGAAACACAGCGGATCTTTTTACCCGTACCTGACGCCAAGCTTAAACCCGGAGGTCTGTTTTAGATTATCTTCACCTCTTCTCGAGTCGTTTCGCTACATCCATCACCTACGGCTGGCTAGCGCACCACGTACGTCGACTTGAAAAGGCAACAAATTTATTTCATTCCATTAATCTAGTTTCTCTCCGTTCGCACAGGAAAGCTTTTCTCATTTCCCCTTTTGCAGCTCTCTAGCTTTTTACCTAGGTATTTTCTCCGATGGACATATACTTCTCGACAACAGCTCCCCATTCCACCATGCGCGGTATCATGACTGAGCAAGACAACATGTCTATTCTAAATCCGCAAATGAAGAAGCGAAAGAGGGATCCAACCGTGTCAGACGCTGTCCATATACCCAATACGTAAGTAGGACAATTGCACCTGGGGCACGGCTAAAGAAGCTAAAAAAGGGAAACAAAACGACGACGAGGGTTTGACTTGAGCCGATAGACTGGGAAATTTAACTAATCTGAAGGATGTATCTTACAGCACCAAGTTTATTCCAACAATATCTCATGCATCAAACTCCCCGTTTTGTTTAAACTGTCCCAACCTGTCCGGTGATAACGTAGAGCTCTCTGCTCGCCAGCGATGCATTCCTCGAAAACGACGAGCTCTTCAACAGCCGTATATCCACCCACAAAGTACAGAGCCCTGGTCGAATAGTCTCACGCAGCCGCCAGAGTCGAGCATAGCGCAGGTGAATATGTTATCACCAAATATCTGTACCTCCGGATCCTCTAATGTCTCGTCCCCTCCTGTTTCTCCTAGAACCCTTGTTCCGAGTCCTCACTCGCAGCATAATACTTGTGCACCTGCTTCATGTTTACGACCGTGTCACATCTGCCACAGAAGGCCAACCACCAAAGAAGTACTTGATGCATATGCCGACTGTGATTTGTGCGGTGAGCGTAGCTGCTATATTTGTCTCCGCCAATGCGATGCGGTTCATTGCAGTGGCTCCACATATCTGCTCGGGGAGAGCCAGCTGTTCAAAAATGTTTCGAACCGGTTACAAAACGACACAGGCAAGAATAAGTCACATATCAGACGGCCGCGGAAGATATGCTCATGCTGTTCGGTGGAAGGAGTGACAGAAACAGGAATAGAAGTGGTCCGATGTTTGGACTGTGTACGTGATCATTTATCACACTGACAGATCCACCCTATAGGCCGGCAAAGACAAGCAGCACACTGTCATCATGTTACATTTGGGGATTAATGCTCGTGAGCTCGGGGTTCGCTCCATCAGGACCTCAAAGCTGATCTGTAACTTTCAACTCATAAGCAGATGATCTAATTCGCTTGACAACTAGACGAATTGACATGACAGAATGCCTCAGTATCCTGACCATACTAAGCAATTGATTAAGGCATCCCTTTGTTATTCACAGCACCGATGTTTCGACATACTCCACTTAGACCAACCAATTCGGAATGGTATATATCCAAGCTACCCTACAGCGGCTAATATCAGAGTTAATGGAGATGAATGTGGACTTGCTGGATATGCACGTACAATGTCCACGGTCCTGGATCATTCTACAGTATAAGAATTACAGAATTATGAATACTTCATTGGAGGCGCATCTACCGAAACACTGCATAGAGTAAGCCAATAAATAAGCCTAACGTTAATATGGTAAGCCATTACGAATTAGCCAATAGACCATCAGAATTTTCTGGAGCAAAACAACGCTGCCTAGGCTTGCTAATCTCATCCAAATACTGGGAACAATCTACCTCAAGGCAACAGTATGTTATGTACGTACGCTGAACGAGGGGCAGTACATTGGAAGAAATAACCTACCCCATGGCATAGCTATTCAAAAAACTGACTAAAACCAAATTATACAGACACCACCGGAAACTTTACCTACCAATGGGGATCTAGTCAATTTGTGATACGCATGTAATTTACATCAAACATGTATATGGCCTGCGGGAATTGGAGGTGTAGTACATTATTCCGAGACCATCTTCCCAAAGTCATTTATCAAGGGACGATCTGACGCTTAATACGAAGCCTCGATTTAGGCCCTTCCAACAGCCGGAAAGAGGTGAGTATGAAAAGAAGGCCATGAGGGAGAGAAGACTCAACGCCCGAACCTCATTTGAGCCCCTGCATAATGCCATAGACCCCTAAGAAAGCCCTGATATTCAACAGCCTCCCCATATCCCGTCATGCTGTTGCTCTTGTCGCCTGTACAATACATCTCTGTAAGTCGAATATGCCAGGGTGGATACCCATCTAATTTCAAGAAGGGCCTGAATACTAATAGTAAATCAGGTTCTGGTTTTACTGAAACGTCCGAAATAGATATTGTTTTGTTCCCAGTGGAGGTCGGTAACGATGTCTGAGACGGCTGTGTCGTGATCTCGCTAATTTCCGCATCGACCAATTCCATTGTGATATCTTCTGGCGATAATTTTCCATTCTGGGCCATCTCCGCAAGCGTCTTGGTCAAGTCAACAAATGTTTCCCGGCCATCGGTGGCGGACAACAGAAGCACAGTCAGAGAATCAGTATTGATTTTTTCAGTTGAGTAGCCGTCCTGTGGTTGATACACAGGGTGATGAGGGGCAAAAAGTCGCAACGTTGGTTGTTGGGAAGGAGAGCCGTAATACGCAGATAGCTTGTTTGTAACGATGCGGTGCAATGTGGGAATGCATGATTTTAGGACTCCTAGGCATAATAGCTTGTTAGGAAGATTATTTCGCACTGTTTCGATTCGTAGGGGACAGACACACCACTCTTCTCATAAACGCTTAACACAGGGATCCCGGCACTAACGCTCCATGCAGCAAGTTCTGCCACTTCGTCCATTAAAATCGTTAAAGAATCCTCCTCCTGCCGCAGTGACAATATAGCACTTAAATGCTCCGGCAAACGATCCAAATTCTTCACATCCTTTCTGATCAATTCGGGAGTGCGATGGTGATAATAGACGATGGCAAACACCCTATCCACAACGGCATGATAGCTCTGGACGAGGCGAACGACGATACCAAAGAAAATGTGAATGAGAGTGTAGGTCAGCTGGTGCAGTTGCGACTTGAGAAAAGTCCGGATAGGTGTCTTCCTAGGCGATGCTTTTCTGCGCCGCTGCGGTGGCCGATGTGGAAGCTCCGAGGGGTCTGGTAGGTATGGTTTCAAAAGGCTCTCACGATCAGCAGCACTAAGTTTTGTTCCCCGGGCACGAATGTCATCTCTGAACAGCTCTTTATCCCGTTGTGATACCATGGTTTTAGGTGCGGATGCTCGAGAAAGAGCTGAGATGAAACTGCCAGGTGTTTGTTGGATCAATTAGTGGTGCCGAGAATCTGAAGTGGTCAGTGTGAGCAGGTAGGAAGGTAGCAAAGTGCGCCTTGTCTTTCTAAGTATCTCCTTGCGCAAAGCATCATCAAAGACATCGTGGATGACTACGTTTAACATTACAGGGTCTAGGCAACCATAGAGCCTTACCTACTAATTGGACAGCTCAGTCACCAAGTGGATTTGCTCGTCCATATTCCCACTCTTATCAATTCCGTATAATCCGCTTGAAATATGTATGTACGGAGTATGTACAGATGTACGGACCTATAGTGCATTGCCACAATGACAACCTAGTGGTCGTAAACAAATGCAAACCCAACCATTGTGGGATGGACATTGGTGGCATTCCATCTGTTTCCTATAATATGCTTGGGGAAGATGATGTAGTAGGTATGGAGCATACTGTATGCAGTAGTAGACACTGTACATACGACTAGTGGTAATGTGGCCTTTAGGTAGTTAAGACCTTATTACGGTATGGGATTTACAAACCTCTTGAGAGTTACATCGGTCATAGGTTTCATTTCTACTAGACAGCCTGACCACATGGATCTCACTGAGTACACCTGAGGAGTTAGACCTATTTGTTACAAGCACGCCTCTCCTTTAATTATGGTGTAATTTACGGGAGAGAAACGCAATTACGAAATCGAACCAACTCGGCACTCAAAACTCCAGACTCTCATACTAATACTACTAGTAAGCTATTATCCTGCATTCCCTAGAAGTGAAACTAAGAAAAGAGTTCCATTTTCCACACCCATCAGCAGTTCACGGTTCTACATGCGAGCATATATCTCACCCTGCAGCGTATAAGCATCGTGATCAAACTACACCGTTTAATAGCCCGATGCCGACGAAGCCTTGCCGTTAGCTAGAACGATGCCGGATAGTGCGTCCATTACCTCTACAAATCCCACGTCGCGATCTGTCTTCCCTCAGGGCCCCAGTTTCACTCTTGAGGACTTTTCGAGCCGCGATTTTATCGTCAAAGAATTCATCGAAGCACTTTCTGACAGTGCCATCTCAAACCGTCGCTCTACGCTAGGCCCCACTACTGGGAATCAACTATTCGATCCCAAACCACTCATTCGGACCCTCGAAAATGCACAGAGGAGACTGGGTGAACTTTCTGGTGACTTAGAGATCAAGGAGAATGAGCTTTCGGCTGCAGTCCGCCGAGCCGAGGCCCAGCACTCGCAGAATATCAATACACTTGGCAGGAAGCTGAAACAGACCATTGAATCTTTCCAACAACTTGATACGTCGCTCAATGGGACAGGTGCTGGATCTGGGCATACCGGGAGTGAACTTTCAGGATCTACCGGTAATATGGCTGTTGAAACAGGCCGGAAGCTGGAAGAGCTTGACCGACAAAGACGCCGAGCACTTGACGCCCACTTTCTCCTTGAGTGTTGGGATAGCGTAAGTAACAAGGGAGAACTTACACTTTTGGAGAACTTGAGGAGATCCGGGACTGGTGAAGCCAAAGTTCGCTCTGCACAGATAGCGCGGCAGTTACTGAGGATCAGCCAAAGGCTTGATCCGAAGAGCTGGAACGACTCGGGAGGAAAGAACAATGGGCTGTCTGGGAATGGGGCTGCAGAAGAGGGTACGCTTGAAGAGACAGGATTCACCAGACTAAATACAAGGGAGATCATTGAGAAATTCTCAGAGACGTTAGAGAAGGATCTCTTGAAACAGTTCGACGACTTCTATCGTAAGGCAAACTTTGAAGGTATGAAGGATTGTGCAACTGTGCTCCAAGATTTCAATGGGGGCTCTAGTGTTATTGCTTTATTTGTCAATCAGCACCAGTTCTTTATCGATCGAAGTCAGTTGGTTACAGAAGAAGTAGGTGGGGATCCAGAAGCTTGGGAACAACTCGCAGACCCGGATTCGGAACCTCTAAAGGTGGAACCTAGTCTTCAGTCACTCGTCGACGAGGTTAAGGTTGTAGTTCAGGAGGAATCAGCTATTATAAAGCGAGCCTTCCCTTACTACGAACAGGTCCTCGGGAAGTTTTTGCAGCGTGTGTTCCAGCAATCCATCCAACAGAGACTTGAAATGGTTCTGGAGAAGGCCAATAGCATCTCATCTCTCGCCTTCTTACGCTCCCTACAGAGCTCCCGCAGTTATATCAGCGCTCTAGTCGATGATTTAAAGGCTCATGGTTTAACCGAACACCCCGATACCATTTCCGCTCAGACGGCATTGATTCTCGATCAACAGCTGGAAGATCTCTTCGTGCCATACTTTGTCGGTTCCTCATATATCGAGAGGGAGAAGAAAACATTGGAGGAGCTATACACATCTTTGCTTTTCAAATTCACCACGTTCCATGCACGTAGAAAGAAGGCAGCAACTACCTTTATGGCGTCTCTTTCGAAGTCGGGTACTGAACTTTTATCTTCTGCACGGGATGCGTACATCAATCGCCTTGAGTCCTCGGATTACTCACCGACACAGCGAAGGATGTTACTTCAGGTGGCGGGCTTGAGGGATGCCAACGACATAAGACGAACCGAAATCAAACTTACCGAAGAGGATGGCCTTCCGAGCATATCACACGCCAAACGAATGCTCAAATGGCTTGCTGAGGGAGTTAGTCGGGGTCTGGAGCTAAGTGTAAGCAGCGAAACCCCCAAGGACATGTTGGCTCTGTTGACTCTTCTCCTTTCTATGATGGGAGAAGGTTACATTGAGGTTTGTCTCGATGCCGCATTGGAGATGGCGACGTCGCAAGAATCAGGAAAGACGGAGCCTGATTTTGCTTACCTCCCAGCGGTCCGGAACGCAATCGGCATTGCAAATTTGATGGTTATGTGCATAAACACATTACTCATTCCCCTAGCAACCGGGAGCATCACTGCTCGCCGAGAAATGGAAAAGAAGACAAACTTGACAACTATGCGAATCGAGGAGAAAGTCAATACGATTGAGCAGAAAATCATTGACGCTTCTTTGACGTGGATTAATAAACTTCTTGCTAGCCAGAGGAAGAATGACTTTCGGCCCAAGGAAGGAGATAATGCAGCTTGGTTGGAGAAGCTGCAGACACCGGTTAGTTGGATGATCGCCTGGTAACTAAGATATGCCATACTAACCGATAAATGTTTAGACTTGTGCTTCGATTTGCACCTTTCTCTCTCGTGTACATAACATGGCAGCAACATCACTACCGCCTAGTGGCTCTAATCTGCGACAGTTGCTAACGGAGGTAGCCATGGGGGCCCGTAGCTTACTTCTGGAGCATTTTAAGCGATTCGCGGTAAATGGACCCGGTGGGCTCATGGTCACTAAGGATATGACACAGTACACAGATCTGCTCAAGTCTTGGGACATAGACGAGCAGGTCAAGGGCCCTGGCGGCGCGCTGGATGTTTTGCTGGAGGTTGGTAGCCTTTTTGTTGTAGGTTCTGAGGCTTTACGAGAAAGGGTTTGGAGCGGCGCTGCGAGTAGCAGCAGCAGACCTGGGAATAATATTGGGACAAGTTCTGGGAGAGGCGCTGGGGGAGGTGGACAAACCGAAGCTGGCCTCAGTGTGCAAGAAGTCCGGGCTTATGTCTCTCGAAGAGAGGACTCCAACACAGCTGCGATGCAGAATGTTCTCAGTGTCCTTTGAGGTTAGCTTGTTTGCGTGATACCCCATTATTCTGGGGACTTCGCATGGCAGGCAACCTGACATGACTTTTTGTTTCCACGTCAGCTCTTCTTGTGTTGGAATACTTCTTCAAGGCTTGTAAACCTTTTCATATCGCTCGAGCAGTTTGTTTACTCCTGTATTTGTAGAAACTTGAAGAGCTCTGCTTCCATGCGAGCTGCCATGCAACGGGATGAAACCCTTGCCCCAGTTGTGGTACACAACGCTTCCCCTACAGAGAAGGCGACCGTTGTGTAGCTCCCATGCCCGCTAAAACTATCAAGATTACCTAACGGCGAAGCGCAGAGACAAATTCCCAAGTTTGCATGACGCCCATCGATCGTTATATCACCCCTACCTAGCTTTTTCATGGGGACTTGGGTGTGCACAGGGGATCACCGTGTCTAGACAAGGTATACACAAAGTCATAGTTTCAGCCGTGGTCTCTATATTATTATTGTCTCCCTTGCACGTGAGCATCGTCTGTCCTCTCCTAGAAGAGTGTAACCGTGATTGGATAGTACATACTGGAGAGAAGAGATATATACATACCCCCTTTTTTTCCCATAACACTAACAGCTACGAGTATAGTGCAACATACAAAATGTGCATCCTTGAATACTTGGTCTCATATGCTACCTGAATATAAGTCTCTCAACCTTATCCTTTCTACCGATAGAGCGCATTTTGCACCTCACAAGTACACACCCAGTCCCCATTCAATCGAAGTACTAGCCGAGTCCCAACATACAATCAGAACATATCTGGATCTGATAATCAATTACTGATTATCTCCCCGACGCGCTTTCTTGTCTTTCCGAGTCTACATATCCCTAGATTATCCTCTTCAATGTAATCCCTTTTGTTTCACACACACATATGAAATTATATAAATATATACATATATAGCTTTCTTTTGAATCGTTACATGACGGAAATACAGTGCGTTTTAGTTGAAGTGTGAAAGTCGTAGCAGAGTGGAGAAGCATATACCGTACCATGGATGGGAGAGTAAACAGAGTAGAGTAGGTATCCACCCTGGCGCTAAGAAGGAAGAGAAGTTTTGGTATCACAGCTGTCACATTATTCTGATTTGTTCTGCTGTGTGTGCGTGCGATGTGATACGCCGAGAAAAGATACTACTATGTACTAATACACGAAACACTAACCAATGACAAATAAGTATGAGCATTGAAATCATTAGGTAGTAGCTAAGTTGGTCACCCCAGCTAGTAGAGTTTGGCTTGGTCATCCCCATAGGATGAGCTGTACAAGTGCCAGTGCTATGGGCGCGCACGCGCGCGGGAAAGCGCGAACCAACCAACGTTGAGCTCTGCTTGCAATCCTCTATGCTAGCTCCCACTCACACCAACTAAGTAGCTGATATGATTCCTGTGTGAGGGGGAAAGTGGGGAATCTTTGCTGTACGGTCTGTTGGTGGTGCAATTTTTACCGCTGGGCTCCGTATAGTAGGCGCTCTACCTGCCGTTGGGGAACGAGGCCCCCCTCGATAAGTTCTATAACATCACCGGAACATTGTTGGTTTGTTGTTGTTTTTTTTTTTTTTTTTTT
>NW_022475530.1:0-47845 GCF_009193585.1 Aspergillus caelatus
TTAAAAAAAAAAAAAAAGCGAAATTGAAACATGGCGCAACTAGGTCGGCTTGTCGCATCCGATTCTGCCTAGTAGTGCCTTGCGATCGCTCTGCTCGCCGAGTCGAACCCGCCCACGTGCGCGAGGGCGTACGGCAGACGATCCATTCGATCGGCGCCATTCGGCATTAGTACCATCAGCGCTTGTTGCACTTCCATTGGGGCCATCCTTGCTCGAGATTCTCGTTTCCACCTCTTCTTCTTCGTCGTCACTGCGCGAGTCTTCTGCATTTCCAGTACGGAGAACACCAACCGCCACGCGGACGACCATCGCGAACCAGATGATGGATAACACTTGAAGAAATAGCAGGAGGGATAAAAAGATCCACTTGATGGTGCGGTTCATGCAGATAGGACCGTCGATGTTCAAGAATGGGTAAAAAAGGTGGGTCAGTTGATCGGGGTACCCATCGTTCGAGATCATTTCGGCTGTCGTTCCGGAATAACAGCCGTAAGACATCCTCGCGGGGACCTCCTTAAAGATGGACCAGCATAGCAGAGGGTACATTATATGACGTGTGATCAACCATGTGAGCATGAAAACAACGAAGGCAACGTTGCAAGCCAGTTCGTACCCAAAGTACTTCAGTATCTTTGCCGTCTATTCATGCAGTCAGTATATTGGATCTTTAATAAGACATCGATTAAGACTTACTGGCAACAAGAGATCCACAATATCCATCAGACACAGAACTACATTAGAGACGTTGTAGAAGCCGTATATATAGGCGGAGGTTAAGAGAGTGCTGGTTATGATGTGATGGGTGAACATTTGATAGTGGTCTTTTCTCCGCTCCTCGATGTTGATGACAAAAATCTGCTGCAGCCAGAATGAAAGCTGCGCCAGGAGATACCACTTGAGCGAGCCTGAGACGCCGCGAGCAGGCCACTCATCCCAGATGGCCGCAAAATCCATCCAGTGGTTGGAGTTCGACCAAATGTACTAGATCGACAGTCAGTGTCCGGAGCAGGCACACAATTTAGGAGAATTGTACGAACCATGCCGAAAGTCCAGAAGAACGCATAGTACAGCCACATCCAACCTTGTTCAGCAAATCGAACTGAAGCTTTCCGTTTCAGTCCCGCATGCATCGCAATTGGTCGAAGAACCCAGTCAATTACAATGGCCCGGATGGCCGTAAAGGCGATCGCGGAACTAGCGACAAAGTAAATATCATCCCATCCCTGCACGTAAACGCCTTGAGAAGCTTGATAGTAAGATAGTTGGAAGAACGGAGCGGTATAAGGCCTTAAAGAAGGGTAGAGATGGTGAACGGCCAATACCATGGAAAGGATTGTCAATGAAATTCCTGTACATCAACCGACCGTTAGCAAGGACAATGTCACTGTTTGTTCTCCTCTCTAGGAGCCCACGCATAGAAATCACATAGATGGCAGTCGAAGGAGCACGCAAGCAGAACGAAGGAGGAATCCGAATCATTCATGCGTACCGATTTGATTGTCAACCACCCATTCTCGGAACGTGGTTTCTTTCACGGCAGGGCGGTGGCCTGTGGAAACACAGGCATTGAGCTCCGTGACCGATTGCGACGGCGCTTCTTTTGTCATGACGAGAAGACTCAAGTGTTGGAGGATCAAAGGATCCTAAGATGCCTAGTAAGAACGATAACTGTTCTGCACCAATGGCGGAACCAACAAAGAGGAAAATGGAAAGGACAGGGTAGAGAAGCGGGCGAGAGTGGTTCCCGACCACTGTTCCGTCGCGGTTAAGCAGTAGTTACTTAGAATCCGCGGTTCCGCTGCGGGTACCTCTTTTTGTTGGGTTTGGCTGGCCTGGAATGCCTGGAGTCTCAGGCAGATCAAGGGACGGGACCGTTGTGGAAGACCAGTCGGGATCACAAAATAAATAATATCCCTTCAAAACCAAGGGACCAAATATGTATATATGGATCGATACTCAAAAGGAAAGAGAATCAACTTCTCTTTCTCAATACAGAAGGGGAAATGAAGTAGAGAAAAAGTAGAAACAATAAAAAAAAAAAAAAAAAAGAGACAAAGAGAAAGAGAAAGAGAAGGAGATGAGGGGAGTGTTTCACAAGAGGGACGGCCCACAGCCAGTTACGTATGCAGTACTTGGGATTACTCTGGCTCTACCTAAAGACCTGAAGTATCAGGGAAGTACTCCGTACCACCACCACCAAATGTGTCATGGCACACCGCCTGTGAAAATCCATCACCTTAAGGTTCCCAACCTCCGCACGGCTTTCCCCAATGGTCGTGGTGCTTCTCTACACACGCTCTTTCTAGAGGCTGTTCCATTTCGGTTGGTCTACGACTAATGTATGATTCTTCGGGTCATCTGGTTATCTAAGGTCTAGTGCTACGACCCTGGAGGAGGAGCGATCGGTCCATCAATTGGAATTTAGGGTTTTAAAGTCCTGCACTAAAGGAAACCACCTGACCCTCTTTTCCTCTCCCAACGATGCGGAGAATTGTCATAGTCGTCGAGGATCAGCATGGACAATCGTGATGTAAATTTGGAGGTTTAACTTGCTACTCGTTTTATTCCACCATACTACTCTTTATAACGCTGGTGGGAAAATAATAATGTACACATATTTATTTGTATTTATATGGCGCATTTAAATATAAATATCTACAACAACAGATACTATGATTTCTCGTGAGGCTCAGCATCATTATCCAAGCCGACCGTCACTCCATTGACATATTCCGCCGCGCTAACACCCAACTTGGCCAAATCCACCCCTCCTTCACCAGCCATCGCCCGCGACATAGCTCGCACCACTTCTTCTTCTTCCCAGATATTAGTCGACGGATCGCCACCGTCGGCCTTAGCGGTGTCCGCGTTCATCGCAACAACTGCCCGCCAATATGCATCATCTCGGTCTTTCAGCACTTTGTCCCTGACAACCGCATTGCGAGCCACGTTCACGGCGTGGAGCTTCGCAGTGGCTCCAGACAGAGCCGACAGGGAAGAGCCCACCAACTGATCCACTTGTTCCGCTTGGGAGGGAGGAGTGAAGAAGAAACGGTGGGTGGCCGTCACATAAATCAAGAAAGAGCAGATGCCGTCAAAGATCGCAAACGCCAAGGGCCGCAACAGGGTGATCTGATGGTACAAACTCGATGGCGGGCTGATACCGGCCCGTACGGCAGCGGACGCTGACTGCACTGGATCGTAAGTGAATACGATGTAAGCATCTAGAGTAGCCAGCGCGAGGCCCGCCATCGTGAATTTGTTGCGCCAGCCTGCCGCCTCTCGACCTGCGAACGGTGCCGACGTAACCAAGCCCACTATCACCATGTGTAGGAGATGTGGAAGTATCGTGTGGAAGGGAAGATAGTATAAAAGGTAGGTGTTTATATTGTCGAGCGAGCAGAACTGACATCCTGTCAACGTTTCTGGCCCAAAACGTAGATACACCTTTCTGGCCCCCAGCGACGTGAACTTGGACCGTAGTAATATGTCCGCGTCTGTCAACGTGTTCTCTGGTCTATAACGCGCCAGCCGATTGAATACGACGTCCGTCGGGGTATTGAGGCGAGAACGTGTCAGAGCGAAGATATTTGGGCTCGGCGCATGGGGATTAAACGGTAGGCTAAGGAGTAAGAAGAAAAGAATCGCAAAGAAGAGGACATTCAGGGCACGCGATGCATTCTGAGGGAGAGCCCGAGGCGCTGGACGTGATGCTAATGCGACTCGCGTACTCCGGTAGAAGTTGACGATACGAGGTACAATGATCGGTGCGAAGAAGATCAGGAGAGATTTAATGCTATGATAGGTCAGTGTCAATAGCACCATTCCCAGATGTCTGGAATACATACGTTCCAAAGGATATCCCTAGTTCCACCATCTTTCCGATTTGTCGTATAACGTTAGCTGTCGCATCGCCCGACGTCACTTCGAAAGAGTTGAAGCTCAGGTGTCATAAACGCCCCCTTCGGTCGATCTTATCGGCGGCGGGCGCCAAGCGGCGGTTGTTATCTACCAATAAGATTCCGAGTTGTGGACAGTGAATCCATACCAGGGGCAATACATTGAAATTCCCTTGTACTTTCCACGTCAGTACCCCTTACGATGGACAGAACGGTGTAGCCATGTCCATGCATTTGGTTTCTAAGTCCTATCGTGTTCGCATGGTCCGACGATGATCATACATACCCTTATCATTTCATTGCTACGAGATCATAAGCGAAGAAGCAGTATAGAACGTATGATATTCCAAATGAACTCGGTCGCTAACTTCTTAACAACACACGCTTTATAACAAAATTCAGAGATATCATTCATCCGCTTAACGAAAGATTTTAGTCATCTGGTCCAAAGCGATTAGAATTAAACATGCCCAGACTGCATCGCCGGATGATGGGCTAAGTTGGGGATAGCAACGCCTGATGAATCTCTCGAGTATTTTGATGACGCTGCGTCGTCCGTGTTTAGTAGTCCGTTTATCTTCAGCGGAAACCGGGGCATGGCCGATTGTCTCCTTGGGATTGACTCTGTACTGTATTTTGGCAGCGTATCTTCTCGCTTCATGCAGAGCTGAAACGACCGTTGGCTGTCAGTTCGCTTGACCACCTTCTGTGGCGCAACTGCTCCATACACCCGGACATGGCGTGCAGTGACACCGCTATTGCGATCAGCGAAGACAAAGCTCTGTAATTCCGTTCGCATTGGTCAGTGTAATTACTATGCCATATCCAGTGAAGAAAGGCTTACCGCGACCAGATTAATAGCGCTCATAATCATGGCCAATATCCCAGCAGAGAGGACAATTTGCCAGAACGAGATTCCAAGGGACTCCTGGCTTGTGGCCTCCGTGTTCAAGTCGCCCAAAATACTGACCCCAAGTATCAGCAACGCCAGTGCCAGGGTGATGAACCCAGAATCCTGACCCAACAGGGGCCAGTTGTGATCAAAATAACCGCGGAAAAAAGGGAGTTCTGAGATTATAAGGATTACTGTTATAATAACCATTTAGCAATTTTATCAGGACGCTTGTTAACAAGGGAGCCGTAATCACTTACTGCTAACTCCGGCGGTCATGACATGAGATGCCGCCTCGAAGAAAAAGAAGCTGCTCAGCAGCGAGATCTTCACCAGCATCACCGCGCAGGCAGCAATGATGTCTAACAGGGCGATTATGTTCAAGACCCGAATCGCATTCAGAATCACAAACCCTGGGCCTGCCAAGGATTCTTTTAATGAAGCCATCATGAGTGCAGTATTACAATGAAGAAAATGCGCCTGTACCTGCCCGTTCAAACTTACGCAAAGCTATACCAAGGGCCTTATAGCAGTGTATTCGAAGAATGGTACTCGTGTGAGATTGTAGAGAGAAACTGATAATAAGGAAGGTGGAAGCGCGGCTGTGAGGACTGACCAGCAGCAGACTGTGTTCGGATACTGAAAGAGGTGGAGAAAGAAAGAGCGACAAAGTCAAGGTTAACCTGAGGGTTAAAGAAGAAATGAGATCAACATAACTCAACCAGGGCATTGCCTCCGGAGCCTTATTGATATGTCCTGGCGCGCCACAAAATTCAGGAAAGAACCTCAAGCGTATTGTCAGACAATGACAATAGGTACAATAGACAGGAGTCGGGCCTGAAACCCATTCAATGTTCCATTGAGCGACAATATCCATTCATCTTCGTCCTGGCACAAACTGTTGCGCTTTCTTTGTCTCTCATCGCAGCTCGGTGTTTCATTGCCTTTTCAACAGCGACTACTCGGCGCTTCCGTCGCATTTTGGTTGGTGCACCCAGGAGCATACATAGGGAAAATACAATCATTAACATTCATGCCCACATCGATATTTACCGTACTCACAGAAGCCCAAGCCTGAGAAGGGGAAATTGACTAGTCGATCACAGACGCTTCCCATGGTATTTCCCCTTCATTGTTCGGCATGCGACTCTCATCGAGTCCCATCACTAAGCTGACTAGGAAATACAGTAAAGAGTTAAGCGCCCACTCCATTATTTATTTTTAGGACTACTTTGCTACTAACCTATAGGATTACCATTGAAACGATGCGGGATGCTTTCTTGCAGGTGCATTAGGGCACTATGTGTTCACCCAATCACCCATTCGATCTAACCGCCCAAAAGGTAGCAGTGCACCTATACCAGCGTAGCTCGTTCTAATCTGAACCAACCCAGTCGATCTTCAGGGCTGTCTAAATTAACCCCTGACTATGTTCACAATAAAATTTTGCTTCTTATATTCGGGGGTGGCTACCTCGCTCCTCATTTTCTGTGTGTATTAGCCCTCCCCCATGAGCGCTGCTGCACAATAATACGATGGTATGTTCCCACAAGATGCGCTCTACAGTCATCGTCAATGAAGCCCTTATTGATCTGATTGTATACCAGTCCAGAAATTTTCTACATACCCTGGTCCCTGGCAACGAGCCAAATATTGAGTAGGAAATCATGGTCAAAGACAAGTGGATAGATAGCCCACACAACAGTTAGTGTCGTTGCAGTCCATGGCCTTAACCCTAAGAACAAGACGAACCATGCGGAGAGGAAGGGAGTCTAATGGGAAGCTATGGCTCCGGGACTTCCTCCCTAATCAGGTTCCACGCGCCAGCATAATGCTCTTCGGTTATATTTCCAAATGTTAGCATTGAGTCTTCTTCGGCTGGCGTGCGAGAGCAGGCGCGAAATCTTCTCATTCAACTAAGTCTAGAGAAAAATGCTTGTGGATATCGGCCTATCCTATTTATTGCTCATAGTCTAGGGAGGATTGTAGTAAAGGAGGTATTCAATCCATGCCATGTCAAAGCCCACGCAAAAGCTGACACCAATAGTCGCTCGTGCAAGCGAGACTTGGTATGTCATATGGAAATATCAGTGAATCAACGATTAGCATAGCGTTTTTTGGGATCCCTCATCCAGGATCTTGGTTAGCACCTTTTGGGGATGTATTCGCTAAAGTTGTGAGAGCTATCCTAAGGAATCCGAGGAATACTTTTATGAATGCTCTCAAAAGCGACGACTTGTATGCCAGGGAAATATCGTCGAATTTTCAACAGCTACTTGAAAACTACCGATATCTGAATTTCTGTGAGACTTTACCGTTGAAGAACTTTGGACTGGTGTGTTTGCTGCCTCGTGCTACGTAAATTGTAATGTTTGGACACTGCTGATCACGAATCCATTTGCAGATTTGCGTGCGAAGATGATGATGACTATAAGCGTGTCTCTTCGCTGATTGCTGAGCTTGTAGCATCAACAAATGTGCCATCATTGAGAAGCTTCAGTACTCCAGGGTCTACATACGTTGCTGAAGAAGTTGACGCGAACTATTGTATGTCAATCAAGATATTGCAACGGGTGCTAATACCAAGTCTTTGCGATAGTAATTCTACCGTACTCGCGTAACCCTGGATTTGTTGGCCGGGAGCCTATCTTTGAGAGTCTGAGGGCCTGTCTTGCTTCATTCGGATCGTTTCATAACCGAATCGCCCTATATGGACTTGGGGGCGTTGGGTTAGTTCCGATATGACACGATCCCTGAACGCCAGACTAACTGTAACAGAAAGTCTCACGTAGCTATCGAATTTGCCTACCGATTTACTACAGAGCACCCCCGGGGCATCTGTATTTTGGGTCCATGCCAGCAGTATCGACCGTTTTAAAGAAGGATACTGTGGTATTCTTGACGCATGCGGGTTTTTTTCCGAAGCAGATAATCGAGATTCTGACAGGGCGATGCTTGTGGGAGAGTGGCTAGAGGAGTAGCATCATGAGTGGCTGCTCATCATCGATAATGCTGACGAAGCCTCGTTGTTTACTTCCGAGGGCAATATCAAACGGGGTAAGATGGGAACAGCAACGCAAGCACATAAGCATCTATCAATCTTGGATTACCTCCCAGATTGCTCCCATAGCTCAATCAACATCACAACTCGAGATCGTGGGACAGGGCTTAAATTCACCAAAAGTTGCGCGCATAATCTCATTGAGGTCGTCCCTATGACGAAGGCAGAGTCAGCATACCTTATCAAATCTTCAGCGACCGAGTAGTGTCCTGAAAACTCAGAAGTAGACGAACTTACTAAATTACTCGAGCATCTGCCGCTTGCGATAGTACAAGCTATGTCTTTCATACAGGAGAATTCACTAATGGTGGGTGAATATATCGATTTATACAATGACAGCGGTGAAACTCGGATGGATTTACTCTGCGAGCCATTTGAAACTTTAGGAAGGGAGACGGAGGTCCCAAATGCCCTTGCTACGACGTTAATGGTTTCCATTAACCACATTAAGCAGCGAGACACCAATGCCATTGAAGTCTTATCACTGCTTGCTTTCCTTGACCAGTACCATATTCCTAAGAGTTTACTCCAAAAAAAAGTGAAGAAGGCACTAGATCTCGTGAAGGCCCTAGGCACATTGAAGGGTTTCTCTCTTATCACCCTTAGCAGGGACAAAGACAAATTTTCGTTCTATCGGTTGGTGCAACTACTGATACGTAAATGGCTGATAATCGAGGACGACTTTGAGGAGAAAGCCGTTCAGGCCATGGATATCCTTGCCGGGGCGTTTCCTAATGCCATTTTTGAGAATTAGAGTATATGCGGAACTTATTTGCCTCATGCCCAGTCAGCCCTCAGGTCTATTCCAGAACTGCATGAAGAGGGCTTGAAGAAGAGAAGGTTATATCTTCAAGAGGGAATATCTTACTACCTGTGGTCACAGGGCCGCTGTAATAGGGCCGAGCAACTAGATCTTCTGATATTGGAGGAAAAGAAGCAGTGCTTTGGTAGGGAACATCCAAAGACTTTGGAGAGTATGGCCAGCCTGGCATCGACATATCAGGACTAGGGACGGTGGCCAGAAGCAGAAGCATTGGATATGCATATTGTCGAGACAAGGAAAAAGCTGCTAGGGCCACGCCACAATCTTACTTTGATTAATATGGCAAACCTAGCCTCGGTCTATTAGTACCTTGGCCAACTCCCAGAGGCAGAGACTCTGAGAATGGAAGTTCTAGAAGAGAGAAAGTCAATCTTCGGTAAGGAACATGGCAGCACAATCGACGCTATGGCTAGCCTAGGGGCTCTCTACCTGTTACATGGCTCAGCGCCGACACCATGGCTCGGTTATATAAAGCTCAAGGAGAATTTCAAAAAGCAGAAGACTTGAGCATCGAAACAATTCGGACAATCCAGAGCGCTCTAGGGCCGAGTCATCCCCTGTATCTCCAAAGCAAGAGCAACTTGACAGGAATTTATACAGAAATCGGAGAATGGGACAAAGCAGAAGGACTACTCATACAGGTATAAGAAGAAGCTGGAAAACAGGAATCGGTTCCATATGATATGCTGGCCAGAAAACATAGACTAGCGACGATATATTGGAACAAGGGACTCGTGAGAGAGTCCGAAAATCTCGAAGGGGGGCTGTTCAAAGAAAGCATTCAAAAGCTAGGTCAGCACCATCCTCTCACGTTGAAATGCAAATACTCTGTGGCAGTGATCCTAAAGCGTCGTGGTCGAGAAGCAGAGGCAATCCAGTTGTTGGTCGAGACGACAAATGACGAGGAACAAGTACTGCGGCCATTCAACGAGAACGCTGTGGCATCTATCGGGACATTGTCGGAATGGTGTGGCGCAGACAAGGCTATAGGCATGCTTCTAGAAGCTCAGGAAGCCCGGAATAAATATTCCCACGTCACAGAGGGCTGGGAGTCTATCTTGAACCTCCCTCAACAGAGGGAATTGAGCTGATGCTGGATGAGATATACTGGGCCACCATTCAAAAGGAAGCTCGTCAGTTATATATAGTATATTAGATTTAGAAGGCCCCTCATGTTTGTCCCAAGAAACGAAATATCTCCTTTGTAAAGACTGAGGCTCCTAACTAATGTAATTGTCCACGTTGAAATAAAAATCTTCCGATAATTGTACATTGTTAGCTACTAGTAGTAATGTTGACTTGGTGTTCCCTCGGCGCGGATGCCTGGTGGCTTTGCAGACTGTTAAATAGGATTAAATGGATACCGGCGGAACCTTCCACGACCCTTGTACTCTCAAAAGTGCTACTTGATTAGATATTGGAAGTTCCTAAAAGCAAACCTTTTTTTTTTTTTTTCCTTTTGAAACGCCCCCTTTTTCCCCCCCATCCCACTCCATCCCACTCCATCCCACCAGCCGCCGCCGCAGACAAGGAATAAATTAAACAAAATTAAGAAAAGAATTATATAGTCATAAACAAAAGGGAAGGAGCCAAGAAGAAAAGTTCAACGTTAATCAAGATGACCCGCGGAAACCAGAGAGACCAAGATCGCATCAAGAACCAGAAAAAAGCACAGAAAAAGGTAACCGACACTTTTTATACACGACTTCTCCCCCAATAGTGTCTATCTTCACTGTTAGGTTTTCGCTAACGCCATATTCCCCCCCGTCTAGAAAACAGCCAACTCTTTGTCTGGGACGCAATTCCAGCAGAAAAAGGAGTCGGATGCTGAGATCATGCGAAGGAAGCAAGCAAATGGTGAGTATTTTTCAATTTGTTCCCCGGTGTCGCACAATCCGCCGACAGTATCATGCTATTTACCTATCACTTGCTAACTCCCGGTACTTGAAATTAGCCGACGCATCGAAAGCCGGATCCGATAAAAAGAAATGACCAGCATTGGCTTGAATCCATCGCATATACCTCCCCCCTCCTCGCTTCAATGAACGTCTTCCTGTGGCATATCCTTCGAGCAACGTCCGCTTTTTTGGATCATAACCATGTTTGTCGGAGCGCATGTGTTTGGAGACATGCCATATGTTGAGAGATGTGACGGGAATGATGGATCTATGCGGGCTATCTTATACTATATACTGGATTCTATACAGGGAAGTTGGAGCTATTGGCGCATATTATTATAGCATTATATCTAGCGAGGCGTTATTCGAACGCTGAGGAGTTTCTATTCTTCGTACGCAGAGCGATGTATCACGAAGGCACGAGAGATTATATTAATCATACCTGTTGCTTAAAAGACTAAGGGTTTCGACATTTGATGGTGTCTGTGGCTTGAACGTGGGTAGCGTGTTGGTTTTCTGAAACCTATAATTCTTTTTTGACAACTTAATTGTAGCCATCCCAGTATTTTCTCGCCATGGTCAGCCAATATTTCCATGGTCGCATTGGCAGAGCTGTATTCCTCATCGATTCATCTTGAAACGTGGAAATAGTAGTATAAGAGGTCCCCGGAATCCTCTGCAGAGCATTGTAGACCGTCTCCTCCAGACCAAGCGACTTAACAGACTGGTCCACAAAGGTCCAGAGGCTCTCGCCTTCCCACCCGACATCTAAAGCGTAGCGGACGACCTTGTTAACAGTACTGGCATGAAGGTTTCCTTTCGGAACAGCTTTCAGAAGATAGAGCATAAACATCCATCCGGATATATCCGACGGATGGCCCAAACACCAGTGCAACATCAAATCAATAGTCGACTCAGCTAAGGAAGAGGGGCCTTCTCGGGAGCCTTCTGTAGCATCGGAAAGGATGTCGTGCACTTGTCTCATATAGTTAAAAGCATAATAGTTCCGTGGGTGTAGCTCTCCGGCCCGATGAACGATGGCTAGCTCAGATTTTAACAAGTCGACACTACTCTCTTGGTGTTGGTTTGTTTCCTCGGACGGGTTGTCGAAGTGTAGTCGTCTCGCTCTCGCCTCGCGTATTTCGAGTAACCGACTTAGTACCCATAATCGATGTTGCCATAACGTCGGAGATTTTGTATGCCGGTGCAAGGGCGAACAAAGATAAGTTGTCATCAGAGTGAGCTCAGCTTCTAGCGCTTGGATAAATGGCCCCGAATCGTCGGAGGAAAAATCATGGTGTCCCTTGAGGGCGTCCAGGCGCCCGCGTCTCCAGTTACATGCTGTAAGATGCTCGCAGTCGAATAACAGGATTATTTCTGTTGAGACTAAAAGGTCCTCGAGGATCGCGTCCGAAGAGCCGTGAGTTACGCTCCCATTCTCATTCTGGGGTATTGTACGTGGGGTTCCGCATTCGAATTTGGACCTTGACTTCTCAAAGAATATACGTCTAGCAGTCACAAACGACTGAACCAGGTATTTCTTTGTAATACCTACGGAGCATTCGTCTTGAAGGAGGGGACCAAGCGTTGGCGGGAGAACCTCGATCTCAAGAACGCGGTTGTTTCTGGTCGCAAAGATCCGGGCAAGTTCTTGGAACGCATTGTCTGAGGTGGACATTGGGGTGTTTCAATATATCCCATCACTAAACAAGTCAACTGTCATTTACCATGGCGTTGACAATGGCCTTGTGTGTGGTAGTTTCAGGCGGCTACAATCAGATGCTGTGTTGAAAGGCGGGCAGAAACACCGCCGGACGGATTTATGGGGCAGAAACGAGAGAGAGGCCAACATGACAACGTCATCCAAGTTACGAGAGTTCATTGTTCCACAACATTTCCGACTACGTGTCCAGCTTCTCCTTTTCACTCTTCTTCAACTTGTTCTCCTGACCTAACCTGCTAATTGGGGTTTTCGTCATTTTGAGATCGCACGGGGCAGGTCTAATTATCTCTTCAGCGCAGGTGGGTGCTGTGGTCTCCCACAAATCCAAAAAAAAAGTAGCTGTGCAGTCAGTTCCTTCTGCCAATCGTACATTTCTACCACGGCCTAAATTACACACTTCACGATGTTATCCCTGATCTGGACGATCCTTTTCCTCCATGTTGCCATCTACGTGGTGAATACTGCTGGCGCAAGCACGATTGATAGCTTGGTACGTCCTAATGTTTCCTGATCAAGCTACACCCAGTCACACGGTTCAAGCCACTTCAACTGCTACCTTGATCAATTGTCATTGACTGACAAGGCTTTTCACCTCTAGCTATGGCTCCTCTACCTGAAATTGCCCACATCAACTTCGAAGAATGCGCGGGAACAGAGCCGGTTGAAGCGCGAAGCCCTCGAGTTGAAACGAGACATGAACAACACCAGCTCTCAGGATGAGTTCGCAAAGTGGGCTAAGCTTAGGCGTCGACATGACAAAACTATGGATGAGTACGAACAGCTGAGTATGTGATGTGCCTACCGCCCTCTTGTCTACATTCTCGTTGAGCCATACCTCCATAATTAATGCTGAGGCTGACTAAATATACCACACCTACAGACAAAACACTTTCGGCACAGAAGAGCTCCTTCGACTGGAGTGTCAAGATCGCCCGGTGGCTTAGCACGAACGGCTTGAAAATCTTCCTTCAATTCTGGTACTCGAAGACGCCTGTTTTTGCGCTCCCGGAAGCGTGGATCCCCTACTACGTGCAATGGATTCTGTCATTCCCCCGAGCTCCTATGGGGTCGGTGAGCGTTCATGTTTGGAACAGCGTGTGCGCGACGGCAGTTACGGTTACGGCGGAGATGGTCACATCGATGTTTCTGCAGAACGGACGACCTACTCCGGTTGCTACGGCTCAAAAGACGCAATGATTGACGGTTGCCATGTTACATATTATGGATTGCATGAGAATGTAAAATAAACCAAGAGTTTATTCTGTTAGAATAAAATGATATCTATCTAATAGTGTACAACAATGATGTTCTTCAGATATGAAAACAATCGTTTATCGTCAACAACCCCTTACCGTAGTAGGGATTTCAGGGCTTGACTCTATGATTGGTATATCATCATGCGAACAGTGCAAGAAACAGCAAAACGAGATGTAAACAAGGGAGTCCGACCCCTGCGACAGGGCTTCTGTGCTCGGCTCGATGTGAAGCCAACAAGGTGCACCGCTTTACCATAAGCTACAGACTCTGGAAGATAAAAAAAAAGAAGTGAACTCCTCGCCTCAAGAATGAGCCCCATTGAGTTACCCAGTCCCTGCAAGGGAACCAGGCAATCGCATGACTATCCAAACACGACGAATGGCAACCCAGATAAACCCCTCTCCGGCACCCAGCTATACCACCATTGTTTCCACCGTGGAAGGCGTCGGATACAAACAAGATAACGGGAGGGAATAGGGCAGTCAGCCGCTATCGAATTGCTTCTATGGCGGCGCGTTTCCGCAATGCCTGACCGATATGAAGGTCAGGATGTCCGGGGACTTTCTCCCAAAGCCATTGCCTCTCTTGAGGAGAGGAGAATATCCGGCTAAGAATATTCTGTGTGTGAGCTTTGAATGCGATCCTTTGAGCGAGAAGTTGGAAAGAGAAAGAATTCGAGAGCGAAAAGTTCCGCTGGGGCTTTTTTTCTAGTCTTTCGGCTGATCGAAGTGGTTCCACTAAGCCTTCTGTGGGCTAGCGTAGCCACGTGACTTACATCCTGGAGAGCCAATGATGTCCTCTACACTGTGCCGGAAATTGTATGTGTCGGACTGTATGTAGGAAAAGGAAGCGTTGCTGGAAGATATCGCCATTATTCTTTCAAGTATTGGAAATCTTAACTAATGTGACTTAGAGTAGGAATATAAAACATGTAGCCGCTTTTTGTCCCATGGCAATGGAGAAAACATAATTTATGCTATGAAAGTTACAAAGAATGTTAATCTGGGATTTACGCCTTGGTCTTGGTCTTTTTCGCCTTCTTAGCCTTTGCTCCAGCCTTGGTGGCAGGCGAAGCAGTTGCTGCAGGAGTCTCCTTCTTGGGTTGCTCCTTTGGTATCTCCTGTTCGGTTGGTTGTGCGACCTTCTTCTTGTCCTTCTTAGATTTCTTTGGGGTATCATCAGCAACCTTCTTCTCCTCCTCCTTTGGGGCTTCAATAGCCTTGGCAGATTCTTCGAATACTGTCTCCGAAGCCTCAATCGTCTTATTCTCTTCCTGCTGAATGGGGACCTCGTCGACACTCTTCAATTGGGGTAATTCGAGCTCGTAGCCCAGAGCCTTGAGTTTCTCAGCCTTGGCGAGTCGTCTCTTCTGTTCGCGATCGATGCGCTCCGACCACTGCTCTCTGGTCTTGGCCTTGTCCAGTCGCTTCTTCTCAATTCGGTTCCAGGGGGTCCGCTTAAACCGTCTGTTGGCGCCCTTCCAGAGCTCTGAGTGCAATTGTTCCTGGGGTACGTATTTGCACTTCAGGATATGACCATACATCAGATAGTTATCCATGGTCGCCGCGACAATCTTCGCCACGGAGGTGGAAGTGAACTCAATGAAAGCGTAATGCTTCGAGCGGCCGGTAATGCGATTCCGAGAAAGACGCAGACGAGAGATTTCGCCGAATTGCGAGAAGTAAGCTTTCATCTGATGTTCGTAGAAACCGTGTGGAATGCGTCTGTAAAATGGCTGGTTAGACCCAATTCACCAATAAACGAGTAAGGGCTGGAATACTCACCCGACGTATACAGTACCTGGCTCTTCTGCCTCTTGTTTGTTTTCCTTCTGTTTTTTCAAGATCTTTCTCTTGGCCTTCTTAGAATCAGGAATCTTAGGAACCGGTTGGTCGGGGTTAAATCCTTCATCGCCGGACTCGTCCTCATCCCCGCTGCTCTCGAAGCCCTTAATGAGCGCGGCGGTCCGGTCATCCTCTTCCTCATCTTCACTAGCGCTAGCACCAGATGCGGCAGACTCTTCATCGCCTATCTCCTCATCGTCCGACTCTTCTGCGACAGGCTCTGGTTTCTTGGCCTTGGTAGTCTTTGCCTTGGGAGCGGGGGCTGCTGTACCATCCGCCTTCTTAGTCTTCTTGTTGCTCAACTTCTTCTCTGGCTCGGCCTTGGTCTCAGGGACATCCTCCGATTCGCTGTCGTCGTTGTCGCTGAGGAAATCGGCAGCGCGCTTGCGAGGCTTGGCCTGCCTTGTCGGCTCGCCATTGACCTTCAACTTTGTGGCAGGCTTCTCTGCACCACTTCCCTTGTTCTTCTTCAGAATAGGCTTGGGGCTTGCATTTGTGGATTCGGCGGGCTTGGCTTCGACCTTCTTGGTCTTCTTTGCGGGCGAGTCGGCGGCGGCAGTAGCGGCGGCAGCTGTGACATTGTCAGTAAGTGGCACGGGAACCGATCCGGAAAAATCTGAGCGAAATAGAAGAACAACATACCCTTGCGCTTCTTATCCTTCTTATCCGGGGCCATTATGGCATGTAATAATAAATTGTAGGCTGTGGTTGAGCACTACAATCCAAACCTGTTGATAGTAAGAGGGTGCGGAAACTTTTTTTTTTTTTTGCACGTATTTTTTCTTTCTTCCGACGGGACGCCAAGCGGTGAGCTTCCGTCTCAGTCTTAGTCTTATCGATTTACTAAGTAAACCTCCCTCGCCTTTCACTGGCAACCACAACAATTCGCCGTAATAAAACTGCTCTTATTTCCCTTTTTTGTTTTAAAGTAAAGCGGATGCCATGGGGAAGAACAAGAATGCGACCAAAGCACTGACACAGGAAGAAATCTGGGACGACTCTGCGCTCGTCCAGAGTTGGGACGAAGCAGTAGAAGAATACAAGGTACCTTTTGCTCCCTCTGAAACCCGGCGCACGTGATATGCACCTCTAACAGACCACCGAATAGCTCTACCACAGCATCCACGCCAAAGGGGAAAATGTCGAAGATGTATTGAGGGATGCTCAAGAGGCTGAAAATGGACAGGTAGTCCAAGGGGATGGTCAAGGAGTAGTCGACGAAGATGACCATATGGAGGCCGATGTTGACGAGCCGGTAATCGATCCAGTAGCGGCATCCTCTGAGGCTCAGAACATTCCACGGGCGGATGTCTCGCAAGTATGTGGTCGTAGCTACACCTAATTTATGACAAGGCAACTAAATTTTACTATAGAGCACAGCCAGCCCAGACGTTCCTGTTCAAGGAACGAATCACACGGCTGGGCCCAGTCCTATGGCAGCCGCCATGCCTCAGACAGTGTTATCCCAAGGTGAGAGGGTCTTGCATCCATATGCCGTTATATAAGCTGACTTTATGTATGTTTTAGTTCAAGATGAAGGACTGAAGAATCTTATGATGTCCTGGTACTTTGCGGGGTATTACACTGGTCTTTACGAAGGGCAACAGAGAGCAAACCAAAATAAGAGTTCATGACCCATTTCTAGCTGCAAGTGATGGGCAACTTACTATCTCACTATCAAATCAAGAGGTGACATCAAACGCCACTGCACCCACCTGTTGCCCCCGCAGGCGACTATTCCAGATGCCGCGGTCTGCGAAGCTCAGTTGGTCATACTTCTGGGTGCGTCACCGGGTTAGGGAACATGACTCGCCATACCAGAGGCCTATTTTTCTTTATTTGGAGGATTCCCAGATGTGTAAGTGATGTACTATATGTGTATTCTAGGGTCCCATGTGTGGTCTGCTTGGTTCAAGCAGCTATTGGCAGCAACTATGTATGATAATCCCTACTTATGCTGGAGGCCAGCCCTATACACAAGTCTTCAGAACCATAATCTCAACTTTCATGTTTGACCTTTCGCCCGTGAGCTGAGCGTTATAGCAGAATTTCAACAACCTCCTGCAGGCAAGGAAATGCGCCCGTACGTTAATCAAACGGGTTATTAAGTTACTCAAATACATTGCTACATCAAACAGGTTTTCCAATAGGGACTAAGCACATATTAGATTGTTCAGCTTTTCTTCACACGGTATGTCAAGGAGCGTTTACAGACTAAGGCAAAGCCCAAGTAGTCGGTTAGAAATCGATAGCTAGAGATTTGATTAAGATGTATGGATGAAGTGTTCAAAAAAATGACGCCTAACTTGCTCCAACAACCCTGGATCCAATACAGTACCTCCCGGTCCAACATTTACAGCAGCACTTTGCCCAGGACAGGGCCGACGACAGGAAGCTTAGTGATAGCGTCTTCTTTATGAACAGAGCTAGAAGCGGCTGGAGCTGCAGAGGAGCTGCTGGCGGGCTGCTGCTTCGTGGGAGTAGGAGTGGGAGCAGGCTCGTTTTGCTTTCGCTCTTCCGTTGGAGGCTCTGTCTGAGCGTTGGCTTTCGGTTCTGGTGAGGATGAGGGCTCCTCGAGATCATGCACTTTCTGTGCGGTTTGCTCTTCGTAGTTGTCCTTTAGGGACTTGGTTGCTGATCCACTGCTGGAAGGCGTGGGAAGAACAGAGTGGGTATCGATGGGCGTGGGCTTCGGCGTCTCATCATCGTCATTGAATTCTTTATTCATCTCCTGCGCCATGTGGGTGACAGACTGGGTCCTATCAATCACCGGTCCCTCAGGCGTATTCAGCGTATATCTCACCTTCACCGCATCGTAGGCAAAATTCGCCCTGCCGCTGGGGGCAACCTCACCGGCAGAGGAGGAAGGGTCGGCGGGCTTGGCCGGCAAAGCAGAGCCCGTAAGGGCTAAGATGAAGCAAACAGCATAGAAAGAGAGTGTAGTACGAGCCATTTTGACAACTGTATGAACTGGGATTGCAACGAGAAAGAATATCAATTGAAAGGAGTGAATAGGCCTATGGAGACAGCCGAAATATTTGTATACAACTTTCAGAGGGAACGTGCTCCAGAACGAAAGACTCACTCTCTCTATGGAAAGCGAACCGATCATTTATAGGGAAGACAGGCTATCAAGACGATAAATACACAAGGACATACATACATACCCAAGGGAGGCAACGGGGCATTTCCCAGGGTTTGCGAGGTGGATTTGCGTATGGTCTTTCTTTCTCGCGACAATATTCAAGCACCATACGATGGCAAAGCAAGGGAGTAAGGGAGCAAACGGTATGTCAAATCAACGGCATGGACTCCTGTAGTTATTTCATCATTTGATTGGAAGGTGTACGATAATTAGATTGTCAGAATACTACATTCCCAATCCTGGGATGAGAAGATCTTTCCAGATATTGCAGCTCGCCCTTGGCTGGGGTAACATAACTGGTCTGATCGACATACCCCTTGGGATCAACCGATTAAGCTCTACCGTCTGTGTCGAAGCCTGCCGCAGGTGACCGTGGAAGCCCTTCCCGCCGCCTTGGCTTTGCAAAACACGCCACAAATTTCCAAGGAGGCAGACTAGGACATGCCTTGAAAATCTTGACTACGCAATGCACATTCCGGAAAATTACAGCGACACAAGTCGGAATGTATCTCCCTACTTTGACACGTACCACCCCATTTGAAACAAAAGGTGGACGCAACACGAGGGAGCGTTTAGAAGTGGACAATGTCCACGAGTCGTTTTCGGCACGGTTTTGACCTCGAATATCATAGAGCAGTGACGGACGAGACTTCGAATATGCCTTGCTTGACTTTTTCTAAAAAAAAAAAAAGTCTTTGCGGTTCTACGAGTATATTGACCTGTTTGTTAGTCTGTGAGCGGTTTCAGTTGAGCAAGGGAAAGATCATCTTCTCTCCTGGACTATAATGAAAAAGATTGGCAATCAACCTTCCTCAAGACGGAGATGGTTGATCGCTCAACTCGATACGGTAGGACAGACATGCGTCCTCATCAAAAATCCCTCAAAAAGGGTGTATGCTCAAAGCGAACCCAAACAACCCCGGAGTCGAACCGGTTACACCGGATGGCAGGTGATGGGATTAGAACGAGCACAGATTCATTGCTCTCGGTCTCTGTCTAAAATTTGCAGACGGAACGGGAGCTTTGAAGGTCAAAACCTCCATCAACAAGGGTATGTCGGAGACCTGAAATATGTTGAAGAAAGGAAAAGCCGGCGGCAAACAAACGCCGAAATTTATTCGGTGGAGCTTGTGGGATGGTTATGTAATCTACAGCTAACAACTAACTAAATCCTACTAGCTAGTAATACGGCTGTACGATATTCCGGTTCCTTGAATAACTAATTACTTAGTTCGTCATTCTAACTATGTATACGGAGTAAACAATTTACAAATACGAAGATGGTAGGGCAAACGCAATAGAGGACTGTGACAAGGTTATCATCGCCTTTTGCACTCCACACCGACCTTGATCTAGAAACGAGCGAGAACCCTGTCCTGGGTGTCGGATAGTGCCCACTCACTGCTGTGGTTCTTACTCAATACCGTCTTTGCCTGCTCGGCTGTGAAGCCCTTGGCTTCAACAGCCGGGTTGTAGCCAAGACCGTTGATCTTTCCAACAGCGTCCGACGGCACGAGCGTCGCAACTTTTCCATCCGCTCGCTTGTAGACAGTCACGACGACTGCGCCTCCCAGACCCAGGTTGTGTTGCAGGGCGGAATCCGTTCCATCAATCAACCGGTTGTTTGCCCAACCACGCAGGTGCCACACCAGTTCCGCGCACTGCGCAAGACCCGTCGCTCCCAGCGGATGACCCTTTGAAATGAGGCCTCCCGATGGATTAATCACCATCTTCCCCCCATAAGTAATGTCGCCCCGACGGACCATCTCATGCGCCTTACCGGGCTCGGACAGCTCCAGTGCATCGATCGTTATCATCTCATTAGCGGAAAAGCAGTCGTGCAACTCGCACACCTTGATATCCTTTACATTCACGCCGGCTTCCTTAGCAGCCGCTCGGCAAGCATTACGAGACATTCCGAAACCCATCAAGTCAATTGAACTTCGGTTGTATAGGGTGCTATTGTCGGTGGCCAGCTGTTGACCCGCAATCAAGATCGCCTGGTCCTTGAGATGCGGCCGAGCATCCAGGAATTCTTGGGAAACGATGACAGCGGCAGCGGCGCCATCCGATGTCGGGCAGCACTGAAGCTTGGTGAGTGGCTCGTGAATCATGGGCGCCTTGAGAACCTGCTCAAGGGTGTATTCGGTCTGAAACTGCGAGTACGGGTTGCGCTTGGAATGCTCATGGTTGATACGGCCTATCTCGGCAAAGTCTTCGTTCTTCGCTCCATACCTATACACCATGTCAGTTAGATTCTGTAGAAACAGATAGATGGGCCGCGGAGAGCGTACTTCTCCATGTACTCCCGACCAGCATTTCCAAACATTTGAGCTGCGCCAGGAGCGTTCGTGACTCCCCTGGTCTCAGCCATCATCATTCCAAACAAGCCGGTGGGGTTCTCTCGGTCATTGTAAACCGACTGAAGGCTTCCAGGACTCATCTTCTCGAAACCGACTACGAGAACACAGTCGGCGGCACCGTGAGAAACCATCGTACGGGCCATCGCCAAGCCAGTGGAGCCCGTTGAACAGTTGTTGTTAACATTGTAAATGGGAATCTGTGTTAGACCGAACTGATAAAACACACGCTGGCCGCAGGTACTGTCACCATAGACGTAGCACGCAACCCCTTGCTCAACATCGTCGTAGTTGATGTGGGCATCCAGCATGGCCTTGACACCAGCCTCAAAACCAAGCTCATGATAGTCAACCTTGCCCCGGGGTTTGATAAATTTGGTCATGCCCACACCTAGGACATAGGCGGGAGACGTTGCTTTCTTGCCCATTGTGACGATAGGTGGTTATCGGAGACTCTAATTGATAAGGAGGGAAGAAAGGAGAGAGAGAGATAGAGAGAGAGAGAAGTAAAGTCCGTGTGGAATACTGTAGATTGACTTGAGATGGAGAACTGGGAAAACGTTGTTCATTTAAAACATCATGGCACTATTATAATAATCGGGTAAGGAAGCAGCATATGAATCCTTGCAGAATGATTTACTGCGGAGAAAGCCACACGGTACTTTTTGCGGGGAGCCGCCGACCGAGGTCCCGAGGATATTCTTTGTTCCCTTTGTCTTTGTGTACGTCCTGCACAACTCTTCATATCTCATGCCTTTCTGCTGTACGATGCAATAGCAAATTACAGCTATTGCTTTTTGCTGATCATCTCGCTTTGAAAATCAAGGGTAGTCATGGTCAAGCCTCTCCTGTTTTTCTGGTCCATCTCACATGATTGCGTTGTACATACCTAGGTCGGCCGTGAGGTTCCGAGGGTTGTACGATCAGATCAAGAGAAGTACAATGTCTATGGAATTTGATCAAAAAGAGGTATATAATTTGGTCCGAGGTCATCAAGAACTTGTTGGGCCACAATATCTTGGAGGGTGATGAGTATATATCGGGTTCGGTACCGCGGAATATTAGCCGGGTTCATGCTTTGTTACATATGTATAATGCATTCATGAAATGAACAAGAAACTTGTCCTAGTGTAATGGGGGTTGAACAAGCACTACATAGTAGAGCTAGTTCCTCTGTTCTCAGATCTTAAGGTTGTCAAGTATAAGAAGCACAGGTATGATTGAGCTTCGAAGCCGATTCCCACCCAAAAGTCCCCAATCACATGGCATATCAACTTTCCAAGTGGGGTTGGGACAGGATTTAGCTGGTAAACGTAAACCGGATCAAAGCTCACTTCAAGTTGTTAAGTTGATGATGCCCTGATATTCTGGCCAGTAACATGGGTGATGTACTGAAGGGGACCAAAGTTCGGGCAGCTGTTTGTCTCTCTGATTGCGAGTCAGATTAGTTAGACTACCTACTACATAGCTCTTACTAGTAGTGAACCTACTATTACGACACCATTCTGCGACTAGGGATGGTCGGGTCCATTACATAACCGTGGTACGGGCAACGATACACTCTGTCGATCCATAAGCTTCCTGACGGTGGAGATATTGAATGATAATCGTCAGTTGCTTTATGAGGCAATTTTGCTCATCTTAATATTTTCATGAATCGAGTAGTATTTCATCATAGACACGGACGAGGATTCTTTTTGACTTCATCATCATGAGGGGCTTTTTCCAAATACGCACGATCAAAAGAATAGATATGAAGGTTTACTCCATGACTCTGGGGGAGGGGGAGGGGGAGGGGGAGGGGGATAGGATGGCTGTCGTCTACCTATCATTCAACAAAGAATTATATACTCCGTCAATAACTCAGGCAGTATCTAGTCTAGGTCATATTCTAATGATTTGTCCCTGGCACTCACCTAGACTAAATCCGGAGTGGTCCACCCATCCTCTTCATTCCTCAATCAATCAGAGAGTCCGTTGGTTGGGCGGGGTAGACGGAGCGGGTGTTACCACCGCCCGGACTGGTTTGGTCCGATACGCTTTTACGCCCTTGCCACTGGTGGGCACTGGTCAATTTCTACCCTAAAGGGGGGGGGCAGTACCTTGACTCAGGAAGGATAACCAACAACAAAACGATTGCTGAGTAGTACTCGGGACTTAGCTGTCTTATGGTGGAAGGTAATTGGAATGAGAGAGAGAACAAAAGTAACATTCGAATCTTACCATACGCTCATTGAGTAATAAGTGGTACCTTTCCAACTAGAGTCCAGCAATGGGAGGATCGACCTCTAAGGAAAAGTAGGGTGGGTTTAGTGTGTATGGTGGAGGTCGTACTGGATGCCTCACGACGACGTCACTGGACAGACAGTCTAAACCAGTTCGAGCGAACCGACCAGTTGAAAGGGGAGAAAGATGATCCACTATTGACTGTCCTCAACCACATACCTGCTGGGATTTCTACTGCAATTGTAATTTAGCAGCTGGAACTTACCTAAATTACCACCAACTGTACTAAGTTACAGTCCGTGCCTACCGACTAAGATCATGGGCAGCTGGTGATCCCCTCAACCTTCTCCCTCTTCGATTCATCCCATTCGAGTGTGTTCACTAGCATTGGGTTTTCTTCCACACCCACCAAAGTGGAGGTCTCGTCCCTGGAGGTATGTTTGGTTTTTCTCTCTGGTTTTGCATTTGCTTTTCGCACAATGGTCCCAAGACGAAGAAAAAGAAAGACTGGGTAGAGAAGAGGTGAAATGAAGTAAAGGCCGAGTGTGGTCGATGAAGCTGACCCTATGGTTCCTTTATATAGGTAGCTCCTGAATTGCACTATTTTTTTCTGCCATCGGATTGTTCTTGAGTGTGATAGAAAAGGCACTGTGGTGTATTCTACACTTGGTCACAGAAAACCATTCAACTTCGACTGTAGCCGTGTCGGGTGTGCAGACACGAAAGACGTGGACATTGTCGCTACGGCCCTACTACTGGCCTCTACTATCGCCTCCCCTTCACTGATTTAACCACCGACATCGTCTCCCCCCGCGAGGTATCCGCACCTTCTCTCTACGGATCGAGTCCCGGAAACAAAAGGTGGTCTAGACCCCTGCTTCATGGACAATTGTGGGACGCCGAACGGTCTGCTCGCACGTTGAGAGACCGCTTTGCGTTCCATAGGGTTCCCCAGCCTGCTTCACGACATTGAACCGAATCGAACATACAAGCGACAATCAAGCAAGGCCTCTCCCATTTCGCCCCAAATGGGATACCTCCAGGGATGACTCTTGACGAACACTCTGAACATGCGCCCTTTCCTCCTTCCCCCTCACAACCTTCACCTGCCATGATGCCGACTGGTAGTACCTGGATTATGGATGAAGCAACTCGTAACAAATTCCTCAAGAACTACAAGACCCAGGTGGCCTCGGCGACTTCCACGATCTGCGCGACACTTGCTGTGGTACGTCCCAGACCAGACCAGATGTTTAAATGGAGAGAAGCTAATTGGTTGCCCCTAGACTCCTCTCGAAAATGTGAAAACTCGCATGCAGACGTGAGTGCTTAACATATCCAATAGGAATAGCTGTGCTGACCTCACTAGCCACAACTTCAAAAATGTGTTTCAGTGTGTCCGCTACTTGTGGCGAACTGAAGGACCCCGTGGCTACGTTGCCGGTACGTCAATTCTGACTTGGAATGATCAATGGTCGATAATTGACGAGCCTGCATGCAGGGGCTCTGCCACCTCTAGCGAGTGTTACAGCCGTTCGGGTTGTAAACTTCTCTACATATAACGCTGCCAAACATCGTATCTCAGATTTCTTCGAGAGAATGACTGGCCAGTCTCCTCTGGCTATGTACAATCAACCGGGCAGCACGCCTACCGTATCTACCTTTGTGACGTTCACCACTGCTGGACTAATTGCTGGACTCATTACCTCTCCGCTTGCATGTACGACTGAATAATTGCATTTCGTTACCTGAGCTTTAAATACTAACTCGAGTTAAAGGCCCCTTCGAGCTTGCTAAGAATGTTGTTCAGACCTCCGTCTTGGTGTCAAATCGTGCCCAAGCCTCGCCAGATGCGGTCAATGACCCCTCATTGCGTAGCAAGCCCCGTCTCGGCACTATTGAGGCCATCCGGCAGATTGTCAAACGTTACGGAATCCGTGGCCTGTACACCGGCTTTCATCTGCACGCTCTGCGTGACACTCTCGGGTCTGGCCTATACTTCAGTGTCTACGAAACGGTAAAGCAAGTCGCATCAAAAGAGCTTGGCCCAGACAAATCCCCATTCGGTGGTCCCATGATTGCCGGGGCAATTTGCAGCACTGTTCCGTGGTTCTGTGTAAGTACCCAACGATGATGCCTATATGTGCGTTACTAACTGTCATAGACCTATCCACTTGATACTCGAAAGACTCGCGCCCAGAGCGTGTTACTCGGCAAATCCAGCGAAGTCGGGGAGGCGTCGGCTGCGGTTGCCAAGTCCAGTATGTATAAAGGACTTTCGATTATTCTCATCCGTACTGGGGTAAACAATATGATCTTGCTCAGTATCTTCGAATACATAAAGATGAAGATCAATCAGTTGGATTGATGCGATTTCTGGGACATTAGCCGCTGTGCAGATGGCCATTGGCGTTAGGACTGCCGGAGTATGCTTTGATGATTTATATTTTATCGAGTACATATGTGCATGAGCCTGAGGCTCCACGCAAATACAGAATGAACAACTTTACTGTTAATCTGTAATACTACCTGTCGTGTAGCCACAAATTATTGTGCGGAGTGAATCTATAGAAATACAAATATCAAGTATGTGGTGCCTCAGGCCAACACACAACGTCATCCGTTGTCCGGTGGGGTTGGGTTTTCAAACATCAACAAAAGTTGCCCGGCGACGATCCCTCTCTCATTGCGCTCTTGACCGTTGCCCAGCATGACATCGTATGTGCTGTCTCTAAGGATATGCTGTTCCCGCTTGACTGTCTAGGCTAATTTATTGCTCAGAAATATCCTTCAGATCCCCTTTCGACGCTCTCACACCGTTTCATTGGCAGATGCGATCACCCAGTATATTTCGACCAAGTATGACCAGCGTCCAGATATGTTCGCAGATGATCTATTGATCATAGATCGCCTGCGGAATGAAGCGATTCACGTCCAGGAGCCGCATATTAGTGGGATCAGTCGGTTGGTCACATATGCCGCGCAGTTGAAATGGCTTGGTGGAAAGTTTCCGGTCGATGTGAGTAACGTAGCATAGCGGTGTGCGAACTGACCACAAGGCTGTTACTGACGCGGGAGTTTACAGATTGGAGTCGAGTTTCCATGGTACCCTGCGTTTGGTTTCAATACCTCAAGACCGAGTACGTGAAGAGTAATTCGGTCACTAACGTCGTTGCTGACGAGTACAAGTCTCGCAGAACAATATTCGATTTGAACTTGCGAATATCCTCTTTAACCTGGTAGCACTGTATTCACAATTAGCCTTCTCGGTGAACCGTACAACACCAGATGGTCTCAAACAGGCATGCAACTACTTCTGCCAGGCCGCTGGAGTCTTGGCACATCTCCGAACGGATATCCTTCCCGACCTTCGTACCTCTCCCCCGGAGGATATGGATGATATGACACTACAGAGCCTGGAACAACTTCTTCTCGCGCAGGGACAAGAGTGCTTCTGGCAGAAGGCCGTCAAGGATGGGCTGAAAGATGCTTCCATTGCTCGGCTGGCGGCCAAGGTCTCCGATTTCTACGCAGAAGGAGGTGACTATGCGGTCCAATCGAATGCTATTAGTCCTGAATGGATACATCATATGACAGCCAAACATCATCATTTTGCTGCCGCTGCGCAGTATCGCCAGTCCTTAGACTGTTTGGAGAAGCGAAAGTATGGTGAAGAGGTGGCTCGTCTTCGAGACAGCGAGGTGTGTGTCAACGAGGCCCTGAAGGAATCACGTTGGATCAACCGCACTGTGCTAGGGGACTTGCAGGGACTAAAGAACCGTGTGACGGAGGACCTAAAGCGTGCCGAGAAAGACAACGATGTAATATATCTCAACCCAGTCCCGCCAAAGTCAGAACTGAAGATCATCGATCGCGCATGTATGGTTGCAGCGAAGGCGCCATCTCAGGTGACCGATGCTATCTCCATGTTGGGAGACAACGGACCTTTAGGGCAGCCGCTATTTTCTAAGCTGGTGCCATATGCCGTCCATATCGCTGCCAGTATTTACTCTGATCGCCGAGATCGGCTTGTCAACGAGACAATAATCGGGGAGCTGGAGACTATGACGGACAAATTACGGGAGTGAGTGTTAAAATCTAGGTCATGGCGAGAAAGATACTAATTGGTACAGTTTATTGTCATCTCTGAATCTTCCGGGCTCCTTGCAGGCTCTGGAAAAGCCTCTTGGATTACCGCCTACGTTGGTTTCCCATGCGGAAGAAATGCGCCAGCAAGATGGTTTGAACCGGTTACGGAGGTCACTCGAGGATACCGCTAGGGTGAAGGCCAATGACAAAGCTGCATACCATGAGGGTGTTGAACTACTCGCCGCAGAAAAGGCAGAGGATGACTCTTCGCGCCGCAAATACGGAACTGACAGGTGGGCCAGAGAGTCATCCGAAGCAGCGGCATCGAAGCTGTACACCACTTCTCGAGAGATAGACGGCTACTTTTCCTCCGCTCAGAGTAGCGATAATTTGGTAGAGCAAAAGCTGAGAGACTCGGAGGCGGTCTTCCGAGTTTTGACCGGTACTAATCGAGATTTGGAGATGTACGTCCCTAGCAGCCGGAGGGCGGCAATTCCGCCAGAGGTCGAACGGGAATCTATTCGGCTACGGGGTTGCTTGAGCGAAGTAAGTCGGCTGGAGATCCGACGGAAACGCCGAGCGCAGGCTTTGAAGGACAAAGCCAAATCGGACGACATCAGTAAGTTACAAGGCTGGGTTCGAAGACCAGTACTGACAACTCTCAGGCAAAGCCCTTCTCAAGGAAGCTGCCCGCTTGGAGCGAGAGTTCCCCATGCAGGCGATCCAGGCGAGCCAGTTCGAAGATTTGTTCGAGGAGCAGCTGCATCTGTACGATACAGATCTGGAGATGGTGACCCAGGAGCAGCACGAGCAAGACCAGATTTCTGCGCAGGTGCGGGAGGCTAACCGTGCATTTACTCGGGCGCACACGGGCGATGCTTCGACCAAGGAGCGGGAGAAGGCCTTGCAAGAGCTGGAAAATGGCTATCTGAAATATAAGGAAATCATCTCAAACATCGAGGTGGGACGGAAATTCTACAATGATCTGGCCAAGATTGTAGGTCGATTTCGGGATGACTGCAAAGCATTTGTGCATCAGCGGAGGATGGAGGCAAGCCAAATAGAAGGGTGGGTAGTTCGTTTGAAAGCTCAATATTTGACTTCAAGGCGCTGACTCGAGCAGGGAGATCACCAGCGTTGCGGCGATGGCCTCACTCAATCTCTCTCAACCACATTTACGCCAGTATAGCGCCCAACCCGCCCAACCCGCCCAGCCTGTCCAGCCGGTTCAGCAACCGGCTCAAATTCCACCGCAACCGCAACCTCAACCGGTCCAGCACCAACCACCAAGGGATGAGCCACTAACTGCACCCCAACCAACAAGAGCCAACACAAGACCTTCGATGGCTCCCGGCGTGTGGTCACCCGATATGGGGATTCGATTCGGAACACAAGGGACCTGGGATCCGAGCAAGGGAGTGAAGTTTTCCTAATATATATTGCATTACTCACAATTATAGAGTCGTGGTACATCATACATTACACCTGTTTTTCTTGAGTATCATAGAACCCGCATCATAACAGCAGCAGCTTCCGCCGCCAACTCTCTTGTACATATCTTAAGATCTTCACGCAGGCTCAGGAATTGAAGTCGATCAATCCACATTTCCCAACGCCGCTTAGGAATTGTTCCAATAAGTTGCTTAGGCGCAGGCCCGAGAGATAAACCCACTGGGCACTCATCCTTCTGCCCCATTCGCTCCCACAGCTCCTCCCCCATAATAACCGCCCAAATGGCCGCTGCAGCTACAAACACATTCAACCGCGTTGCCTCATCGGCCTTCCTATCATCACCCCCTTCTGCTGACGGAAGCGAATCGTGTCTCTCCTCCAATGCTTCCCGAAGGACGACCACCCCAATGCTCTCTAGCCCCACGATTCGCTCCTTCGTAATTAGCGCCAAAAACGCCATGAAATTCACCCATCCTTCGGTCTCGATCTTGGTGAATTCCGCCCGTCGCCCGGGCTCATCCTTCAGCGCTTCATAAACCGTCTCCTCGAACAGCGGCAGCTGTCTCCAGGACAGGTCCCGGCGAGTATTAACAGGCGATTGCAGATGGGTTGTGGGCATCGGCGCCGGGTCCGGCTGGCGTTTAAGCGTCAGGAGAAGGGCAGCGAGACGGATCTGAAGAGCCGTTGGGACGTCAGGAGGCGTATGCGGCTTTTCCCGAGGGATCTTCCGGGACGTGTGGATTATTGTGCTCCATATATCTTTTAGATATTCGTCTTTGAAGAGTGTAACCAGTTAGTCTGAAAATACAAGCTATTTTATCTGTGCCATATATTGCAAGGGACACAAAAGTTTGGGAAAGAATACCAAGATCACTATCACCTCCGTAATATACCTCATTCACAACACTGACTATCTCCTGTATGGCAAGTTCAAGCGCTAATTGCTGGCCCATGTAGAGGGTGACGATGGCCGTGAAGGGTTTGGTCACGGAGCCATGGACCCAGCCGTGGTCTGTCGCTAGGGTGTCAAGGGTGTTCATTGTACATTTATTTAGGTTGGAAGAAAACTTGTCCGTGTGGATTAGGGTACTTTACTCGGGGTGATCTTATGCTACTTTCTTTTTCATTTTCATTTCGCTTCATAGATTATAGAGGGTGGTATGATGATGCTGGAATGACTATACTGGTCATGATGTCATGTCATGTGATGCTATCGGGACCCTAATTTGATATGCCGTTTATGGTTTGTATTATCCTTCGTTGATAAAAAGAAGCGAAGCTTAGATAGTATTAGGATATCTGATTGGAGAAATATTGATTGAATACGTAGTGGGTGAGGGGATGTTAGGATGAAGTCCCTCATAGGTCCTTCCCACCCAACCCCATCTATCAAAATGATATCTATCATAACATCCACAGGAAGAAAAATAGGAAACGCTCATTAATTGCCCCTCAAGTTCACCCGCATGATTTCCACATCCTCATTTGAAAACCCCAATATACCTGTCAAATAGCCCTTCACACCACCGAAAGACTGTTCAACCGTATCCAAGAACGCAACCATCGCAGGAGCCCGCACACTCATCAGCTCCAGCCACCCGGTACTCTCTGGAGTTACAGCGCCGGAGAGGGTCGGAAAGGCTGCCATTAGCATCTTTCGAGCGGGTTCGATTCCGACGCGACTCAGGATGAAGTCATGGACAATAGCGTCCGAGGGCGTATCCGCTAGCAAGAGGATTAAGGCCGCTAGGACGCCGGTACGGTCTCTACCGGCTATATTAGATCGAACCCGATTCATTAGTTACTTGCACATATATACATACATACATACATACATACATACATACATACATACCAGTACAATGAAAAAGAAACGGCCTCTGCGGACAATCCCTAATATGCAGAAAGACCTTTCTAAAAACAGGCGTCGAGATCTCCACAATACACATGAACATGTTAAGGAACCCGGAGACGCCCTGATCTTCTTCCTTGAAGTCTAGAGGGTTAGTCGGTTCCGGGTCGCGGGTATACGGTTCCCAGACGGTCTCGACGCCCTCGATGGCGGGGCTAGGCGATTTCGTCCGTTCATCGTGTCTGCGCAGGTCGAAGATGGTGGATATCCCCACATCGCGAAGGGATGTTTTGCCCTCGTCTGAGATGTTGGATAGAAAGCCGGAGCGGTAGGCGTATCCCGGGCGCAGATTGCCGCTGCTGATGTCGCGGATGTTGAAGAGTCCCTGGATGGTGACGAAGGGGCGTTGCGATGTTATGGTGGTAACTGTTTCGGGTGGGATTTCGGTTCGTATGTCAGCTGAGAGGATTTCTTGGAGATTGTAGTTGGGGGTTTGGTTGTGTTCCATTTGTGCGGTGTTTTTTTTTTTGGGTTTGTTTTATTTATGGTATTGGGGTGATAGAGAAGATACGTTAAGTGCCTGTGATGGTGGTTGTGGGTTTTAATATAGATTTACCGGAACAGTGAAGGGCTATTTATAGAAGTTTATCTTTGGGGAGGTGCGGGTCTTGTTCATGTATGACTGTGCCTTTATACGAGGCCTGGGATACGAGGGTAGGAATGTGCTCGTATAAACAATGTATGTGGTTTTAGGTGGTTCGCAGCGAAAATATGACTCAAATGAGAGAGAGGAGAGAATCTTTAGTCACACAGTAAACTAAAGTAAATGGCAGTTTTCTTCCCGAAGTACATACATATGCTCTGTGGCCTTTCTACTACAGTCTGAAAAGCAACCTTATAATCTCGACAGCCATGTTATCTGCATTGTCCCAACCTCCCATAATCGGTACCCACCGTGCAATGATCGAAATACGCCTCACAAGTCGTCCCGACTATAGGTAAACGCAGTTTGCCAGTAAACACACCGCGCATTGCATGCTGGATCACGCATCCTCGTGATATTCTCCGATCCTATACTAACCACCCGACTCTCAGGACCGTATATCTCGAGGGGCGGGGCTAGTGAAGAAGCCGGCCTTCCCGTTTGAACGAAACTCGTAATGTAGTCTTGTAGGATGAAGGCCACCGTCTCGTTTGTCACTTGGAAGAGAGGATTCTCAACTAGTGGCTTTGCACCTTTAATGTAAAATGAGTACGGATGATCCATCCAGTGCATAGCGGGAGGGATGGAGAATACGTAGGTGTAAGTGCTGTTCCTGTATGCGTGATTCAAGTAGTATGAATTGCACTGAAAGCATATGTCTGAGAGGGCGGAGGAGACTCGTTCGACCCAGCCGCGGTACCCGTACTTCCCATCCAGGATGGGCGGGTATAGAACATTGACGATGGTCTCTTTCATCTCTTCCGAGAGGTCAAGGAAGTGCTCGTCCATGAGTACGAGTAGACCCCCATCTTGAAAACTGAATGGGGGCGTGTACATGAGAGCTTCGTTTAGTGTATGACCATTCAAGATCTTCACGCTGTGATCGAACTCGCCGCCCAGTAGAAGTTTGCCCGGGAGATCAGAAACAAAGACGCCGTCCACCACGGGGCCATAGGTGAATGTTCCGTAGAGAAAGATTGATACCTGGTGGGCGTTGGCAGCAATGAGTTTTTCAGAAGATAGCTGACGAGCCTCCTCGATGGTGCTAACGTTGAGGAGCTTGAGATATTGGCGAAATGTCCATTCCTGCTTGTCTGTATCATAGTTCGGCTCCCAGGCGGGGCTTTGCAGGATGGCTTGTTGGAATAAAGAAGGTCCCTGAAGCCCTTTGTACGCAGTGAGCCGATGAAGGATGGACCCTGATCCGGCAGATACGCCCATGACAGTGACTCGATCGGCATCACCTCCGAACAGATGAATATTCTGAGTTACCCAGGTTAAGCCGAGTCGCTGGTCATGAAGTGCGGCATTGGGGGTTCCTTTCCGGGATACTGTGTGACCAGCAAGCCAGCCAAATGCACCGAGCTATGAAGTTGTAGTCAGCGATGAGGTACCGTTTTCTTTTCACCTACAAAGAGCGAGATACTTACCCTGTAGTTCAGAGTCACATAAATTATCCCATCTTTTCCCTGCTGTTGACTCCGTTGAATGAGACCAGATGGATCAACACCACTCTTGTCGCCTAGAACATATCCACCGCCATAGAAATATACGATAACCGGAGCCAAACTTTCTTTAGGTACAGGGGTTCTGCCCTGAACTCGGTCAAATACTTTCTGTGGAACCACAACATCAAGGAAAAGGCAATCTTCCGAGATTCTGGGGTCTTGGACGAGTGGGACTGGGTATGAGGAGACATCTAGGGAGGCGCTAAACGTTGCATTCGTAAAGTAGCTTGTCAAAAACTGCGACATGATATATCTGCTCCATATCGGCGTAGCCTGTGGGCAAATCCTACCCACTGCTCCTGTCTGGACTCCAGCGCGGTTGACCTTAGGCGGCAACGGGGCTCGAAACCGTAGGCTTCCAAGAGGTGGGGCGGCGTATCTGATGTTACTGAAATTGTAGAGTCCGGTAGTCTCCTGCGGTAGTGTCAGCCGCTAATGCCTTGGTGTTGTGGTGAAATAGTGCCTTACATTTAGCGAGAATGCTTGATGGAGCTCATAACCTAGATCAACTACAGGCAGTGAAGAGGCCGCGCATATGTGCCAATACGTTACTAGGAAAAACGTAAGAGCGGAGATAGAAAGATCTATGATCATTGTAGCAGATCAAAGACAGAAGAGTGGCTAAGAATCAAGAAATATATCAATCGGTTAGCGGTATGGGATGAAAATATTGAAGTCGCTCTCATTAACCAGAAAGCAGTTTTCTTATACAAAGAGCTTTCACTTATCTAAATCCCTTAGCGGTAGTGAATTCACTGAACTTCAACGGAACTTCCCTTCAGTTTCCTCGGTATGCTAGACAGACAAGGGGAGTGATTCACTCACCCGGAAATAAAGGGTCCAATGGTCACATGTGCTCTATGAGGCAACTGTATCCTGGTTCCTAAGTTATACAGGTAGCTTCATGAACCAATAGTAACGTTATTATCTTGCCTGATCACGCCTTTGTGAAGCTGCCTTGCGTTGTCCCAGCATTAAGGACGATACACGCAACTGATCTTACTACCTGGATAGACGAGTCAGGTTGCCTTTAAACACGCTAAGGGCGTAAAGGGTTCTTCAGGACCTATGATGAATTAGCCCAGCTTGCAAGCCTCAATGCTTGGCTGGTCTGATTGTAAACAATCAGAAAAGAGAAGCCCCATCTTTGAAACACATGTTCAGCTACCTGTGTCACTAGTATGCCTAAAGTCACTGAAAGTTCATGCTTTACTTCTCCCAGTAATATCTCGTGTACCCCGCAGTAATTCTCCGAAAGCCCATAGAGGATATAGAGGAATCATTTTGATCTTTTTTGTAGGGAGCATTGCTCTACCAGAGTTGAACATTGTGGTACCAGAGGCAACTTGCCAATATCCTCCGGCGAGAAATGATGAGTGCAGTGAGATTGTCTCCTCCCACGTGATATGGTATATCAAAGGCCGATTAAACCCCAACATTGGACACAACATACTAAACCTCTTCTAGCTCCATGATTTAGATCCGAAGTCGCACCAAATCAATACTAGATCATGCTATAGATCTCCATTGCCTCATGACATCCGATACACACGGTAGCCAAAGCGGCTCGATGTTCTCTATCGGAACACACAGCCTCTTCCTCTCCATAGGCGGGGTCGCTCGTAAAACTGGAGAGCCGCTTGTTATCTTTCTCGCAGGCGCAGGAGACGTCGCCTCGTCATACGTTGCGGTCGAAAGACTCGTGGGTACATTTGCACCCGTTGTCCTTTATGACCGTTCCGGCCTAGGACGCAGTCAAGGTGGGCCTACGAAGCCAACGGCCACGGCAGCAGCCACTGAGCTGCATCAGTTGCTACACAGTGCGGATCTAACCCCTCCTCTTCTCTTAGTTGCTCACTCCTATGGTGGTATTGTTGCGCGCGAGTACCTGCACCTCTACCCGGAGGAAGTGGCCGGCATGGTGCTCGCGGATGCATCGACGGAGAGGCAAGCTGAGCTATTGGACGATCCAGATCTAGACATCAACGCTGTACTGGGTGACCTTAAGTTCAGCCAGGTCACGGGGTTACGCGATAGTGCTCGACTCTCTCGAGATGAGTGGAGGGCTCGTGCAGCAGACATTGCACGAGGAATCCCGACATCCCAGGCTGAAACTGCAGCTGCAATCGAAGTCTGTAAGACACTAGGGAGCAAGGAACAGTACAGGAACCAAGCATTAGGGGTTAGACCCCTGAGTGTAATACGGTGTCATGGCTCTCAAGACTACCGACGAATATATGAAAAGGGTGTGGGGGCGGGCAACGGTACTGAAGCGCAGCGGGCGGCCTTTCGCAGACTGCTCGACCGCTGGGACCACTATGATCAGCGTGCGCAGGGTGAACAACTCCGATTGTCGTCCAATAGTCGTCTTACCTACCTTCCTGACTGCGGTCACCATATCCACCTTATCCGTCCTGATGTAGTTGCGTTTGAGATCCAATGGGTGAGGGACCAAATATTGGAGAAAAGGTCAGCACAAAGGCTCTAGGGCTACAAGGCTCTTGATGCATGTAGAGCTTAAGTCTAAAACTGAATGCTTTACTGATAATGACATAGTAACCTTCCTTGGCGAAGTAACTGGTCTGACGGCGACAGTAAGATATCTGATTGATTGGGGAATTTCAGTCCAAGTCTTGTATTAATTGAATGGCATGAGCTACCGGTGAGGTAAATTAACATACAAGCCTTCCCTATCTATCTATCTATCTATCTATATTATAGCAATGAAATCCTTATTTCGTTTCTTTTATTCGCCACTCTGTTCTTATGCAATCATTCCTGATAGGTATATCAGCGCAACGATAGTCTCGAGTGATCGCTGGACTTTCATTTCATCTGTTAATTGCCTATCATCTATATCCTCTGTTTTACTTTTGTCCGTATGATAACCTGATGATCATAAAGTCGGCGCGTCCGGAAAGTATAACATGGCTTTGATACAGGAGAGTCAATCCTATACCAATCTCGACAAGGGCTTCTACCATGCTTTCACATGTTATCCTACTCTTCACATTAATTGAGATCATCGTTGGACATTAAATTAAAACCCATATGGAACACACTAGAGAAGATAATGTACTAGAGAAGGTATGTACCTGCAGAAACATAGGCCAAAACCACCCCTTACAAGAAACGGGGAAGCACTAAGCCCTTTGAAAAAAGATAGCTTAAGGTTCATACTTTGGGCCTTCGTTACTCCGAGGGTGTGCAAAAATAGCCCTCACTTCCGTTCCTCGGATATCTGGACCGTCGGATCTGACAAGTTTGACCCCAAAGTATACCAAGCTACTAAAGGTAGGGCTTCGGGATTGACGACGATTGACCCGATCAGGTATATCCTCCGGGGGCAAGTGTCTTGGTCTTTCCACGCGATTGGCTCATTGGGTAATGGTATGATTGTGGGTGTGGGTTTTAGTTCGATCGCGTTTGTGGAGTATTGCCAACTGTTTTTTCTTTGCCCTTTAGCTCTTCGGTAAAAGTCCCTAGCGTGAAGCACTGAAGAGGGGCTGAGGGGAAGAGCCCTTTTACGTGGGGATTTCTTTACTAGCTTCGGACGTGACAAGACTTATACTAGTAGAGTCCATCACCCGTAATTTCAGCTAGGCAGGAGATCGTTCATAGTAGAATCACCGTATATGCCATCGTCGTTCATAAATTCATATATATAAATATATTATACATCATAGTGCTATAGAGGGTATCATAAACTAAGCATCAACAACTTCAAGTTCATCCTGGCATCCTTCCCCCGGTGCCTCTAAGCTCTCCCCTAGAAAGAAGTCCAACTCGCTCGGACCCCCCTGTGAGTGCTCGTTTTCCGCTAGCTGCTCCAACAAGCTTAGGAATGGGTCCTTCTCGGACGAGCTTTGCTCACCTGGCCCCACTCCCGCCCCCGAGGCGCTACCCTGGGACTGAGCGTCTGGCGTCAAAGCTGTTCCCGGAACGGACGCTTCAAAGGGAAAAGTGGCGTATTGCGGTTGTGATGGCGGTGTGGGTGCGTTGAATGATTCGGAGAGGAATGCGGCTGGAGAGGTGTTTACCGCGGACGGAGAGAACCCGAGACCGCCGTCTGGAAGGCTCAGGTCGGGGCCAAGCCACGGTGAGGGTGATGGCTGAGGTGGGTTGAAGCTGATCGAGTTGCTTCGACCGGCTTGTGATGGGAGAGTTGGCGTAGCTGGTGGTATCGCCGGATAAATCGCTCTATTCCCGTCGTGGGCATCCGCGCGGTCAAAGCGGGCGCTTCAAATCACAGTCAGGTTGAGATCATTAAGGCTTAACAACAGAGAGAACTCACGGGTCATCTATATCCACTAATCTTACATGCGATCCTTCAACAGCTAATCCAGGATACCGATCGAAGAAATCCTCCAGATGGAAGACCGGCGCGAACCGCACCGGTCGCGCAGCTAATGTTCTCACCAGATCTGCATGGCATGCCGAAATGGCTTGCAGCATCTCGCGCTGATGCTGCACTCCCGAGCAGGAGTGACGCAGCCATATGAGCTGGTTCATCTCACGCGTAAGGAAGTCAGCACTCGATGCGAATACTTCACCTTCGCGGCCATTGTAATGAACGCCGTGAATGTGAACAGTACCAGCGGTGCAGACACAGTAAGCTATTAAGTCCGGCCATTCAATGCGCGGCGCATGGCGCGCCAGCTCAACCAACTCGGCGATAGCATTGGCATGCGAGAAACACAGTGTGGTAGCCTCAATCTGCCACGACTGATGCTGGCCCGTCCCGCGGAGCTCAGCGAGGTCAATAGGAAGAAACGGTCGATACAGCAGGCAATGGACTAGGTGATATATTAATTTGCTGAGAAGCAGAAGCGTGCTCTCTGGATGACCAAACAGGGCCTCGATTGAGGCGAATAAATCCTGCGTGCCGGCCGCCCAGATGTCAAGTTCCTGACGGATCTTGGACAAGTTGGAGAGAGCATGCCAGGGAAAGTGCGAGTCACCTTTGACACCGCCAGCAGCTAAGTAGCGGTGGGTAACGCCCAGGATTCGAGTGATGTCGACCAAAAGAGCAGCGGCTCCTGGGCCCTTGCGACGGTCGGATGTGAACTGAATGTTAGGACCGACCGGGTTAAACCATTCGCCAGTTTCCGGTCCAGCGGAAGGTAGTCGTAGCACGATGGAATGATCAGCGAGAAGACAGGGCCGCTTAGAGCCACAAGTAAGAAAGCGATCCATGGTATAAGCCGTCCAAAAGAGACGACGCCTCATCTCACGCTCTGCACTACGCGACGGGCTTTGAGCGGGTAGTTCACGATACAGGTCCAAAGCCAAGACCATAGCAACAGCATTGCCTATACATGTTAGTTATGGGGCAAGTATACTAGGGCTGGGATGCTTACTCAACGCCATGTAGGCCTTTCTACCATAACCATAAGCGAAAAAGGTCTGTGATAATAGGAGAAGAGTCTGCAACCCCTCAATAGAGGGATCATCAATGTCCACTAAGCGTCGAGCCTGGCGAGCATAGTCTAGACCTTGAGGAGAAGGGTTGAGAACGGTATATCTGCGCAATGTCAGAAAGCCTTCGAGAGGACAAGACAGGTTGTGACGGACCTTATCGTCAGAGCATGGATAGCCATGGATAAACACATGGGCAATTGTCCTCGCTGATGTAGCTGACGGGTGGCAGACTCATCCAAGATAAAGTAGGGCTTACCATGAAGTCGAGCAAAGTAAACGTCCAGCATCGAGTCAGGTAGCCTGTGACTCTGAGAAGATTGCTGAGGCGTCGGAGGTGGGGGGAATGTATGCGATGGAGGCGGAGGGTGAAAGTTCACCTGTGCCGCCAGTTGCTCCATTGACTTAGTAGGAGAGGCAGAGGAGGTGGGCGATAGGGGATGATTGTCATCCTGTAGACGCTTTTCCAAGCCATCGACGCGCTTAAGTAGGGCCTCCAAGACATCTGTTTTAGGGCCACGTTTTTTTGGTACGGCATCTGAAGACGTCCGTTAGTGGATCAGACATGAATACGGCATCCTCTGTCTGTTGTGTACCGTATATACAAGGGCACTGAAACACCTTGCAAGCCTCACAACTTGGGCGCAGCCGGTTGCACTTGATCTAATCAATTTTTTAGAATCAACTGTTCGCGATGAGTGGTAGGAGGCTTTTTTTTGTTTATTTGTTTTTAATTACCTTTCTCTTCCGACAAGACTTGCAATTCATCGACTCTCGCGGTTCGGCATTGACTCGGCGGGGAGTTAGCCGGTCGATGCTGACCTGAGGCCGGGACATGGCCACATTACATGACATATGCCTGTTTGTGCAGGTAGACCGGTGAATATAAGGTAGACACAAAAGGGAGATATAAAGGGAGAAGTATAAACAAGATTCTTGACAAGCATTGGAGGAGCAAAGGATTTAAAATGGGAAAAGAAGAGGAGATTAAGAGTGAGAGAATGACCCCAGATTTAAACGCACTGGAAAAACGTGGAGAACACGAGTGGGACTACACTGGATGAGGGCTAGCGTGACGGAGATACAGCCGATGCGGGGATGGTCGCTTACAGCCTGGCTTACCAGAATTACCAAAACCTCTTTTTTCTAATACTACTGAATAAATACACTTCGAGTCTAATTTACCATGGCGTTTAACAAGCAAAACCTTCCCATCCTTTGACTTAAGTAGTGGTGCAACCTTAGTGATCTGCAAGATCTCGGTTAAATGTCTTTTATCCTCGACGGGATTTTCCCCTGTCCATCACGGACTGCCGTCCGGTCGGCAATAACATGATATGCATCCGCACTCTTCACGTTCATCTTCCCCTTTCAAATGTACAGTAGATTACCTGACAAGGATGGCTTTGTCACACCATCTGGCTCCCTAGTCCCGATATAGTATCATCTCAGAGAGTCCCATACGAAAACTGTACGGCTCCGTCCTTCCGTTAATTTAATTAAACCCTTAGAATGTTATTATGTTCTGCAAGAATCTGGTCCCAATTTGAATTCAACTTACTGCAATCAGCCTGGTCTGACAAGTATTGGCTCTGGTCTGTCCTCCTTCACCCCCCACCCTCCCCCTCCCTCCTTGAAACCGGTTTGCTGCACATAAGTCCGATTCATCTATCAGTACTTCAATATATATACATCAAATCAAAACACTCGACCTGACGCCATTCGCACAAAATCAAACGGTACATTCTGTCCCACCAGCAGTCGCAGCGTCTCCACGGTTGTCCATGCATTCACATCTTCAATTCCGTATGCTGTCCACCCCGCACGCACAGCGACTCCTACGGGATCCCCCGTGCGTTCACCTCGAGTCAAGTCGAGGTACACTTTCCCCCGTGTAGATGGTGGTGAGGCTCTACCACTCGTTCGGTAGTGTCGCAACAGCGGCTGGACCAGCAACGACTTCTCTGGCGGCAGCGCGGATACTATCACAAACGGCTGCTCAACCAGTTTCACTGACTGGATCGACGTGAATGGCTCTAATCCGTCGGCTAGCGGCCCGCTTGCCCGGAACCCCACCGTGTAGATCGCTCCAACGCCTAAGCTGCGCAGTGCAAAGATGGCTGCTGATGCCTCACTCTCACTACCTGCTAGAATAATCGCCGCTCGGCCACGATATGCTGACGGGACATAATCTCGGGTTAACGTTGCCCGGATCCCCTTCCATGTCGCATTCTCCCCAACCAACTGAGCATTCGGTGCAGCGCTTTTGGCTGCCACAATTGTATCGACTAATCCAATTGCACGGGCAGCATCGCTGATGGCTGGAATGCATGTGGTGCTGCTCGAGATAGGCGGATGCACTGATGCTCCACCAAAGGAGGGCTGGGTAATCACTCGTTCGATGGAACCCATGGGTCCACGGTCAATTGAAGTCAGGGTGTGCGGCAGGCTCAGTTCGTTAAAACATTTCTCCATAAACATCGACTGCGGTGTTGAGCGAAATGATCCGATGGCGTACAGGTCGCACTTGGGCAGCTGTCCCATAATATGGAGAGCCTCGTTAATCTCCGCCGCGGTCAGTTGTCCCGGCGCTGCAATCATCGGCAATAGCGGATGCGTGATAGGTGAAAACACAGTGTTAAGTGCTCGCGAGAGCTGGCCCATCTGTCCCATGTTGACAGCTGACAGGAGGGGGTACGACCCATGGGCCCTCTTGATTGTTGAGCGAAAATATTCAAGTTCGTAATTGGCCTCAACTGTATTGACCATAGCAATCATCTTCACAATGTCCGCATATTTGGCACTTTCCGCGAAGATCCGCGGTGCCTCGGGGGATGTCCATTTCCACGTCCCTGAAAAATCATGAAATGCTGACATGATGATGCTATTTCCTTTGACTTCCGCCAACTGTTTCCGGATATCCTCTGGAAGCCACAGCTCGACATCTATATACTCGACACCCCACTGGATCGCCCGGCGAAGGTACCTGTAGAATAGTCCCGGATCATCCATAGGGAACTTACCATTCTCCTTGGTGCACCGCGTGGTGAAGATGATTGGCAGCTCAGTATGCTGCCGAAGCAACATCAACTGCTGGCCCACGTACCGCAGGCTGGGGACCCGGTTGGAAATACCCACAGGCGAGGGCTCAACCAATAGATCTACACGGATCTCGACTGCATCAGAACCCACTGACAGAATGTCAAGATTGGGTAGCGCCGCATGGACGTCCGGAAAGGTCGTGGAGATAAAATTAGTGCGGTTTTTGGTCTTCAAATCTTCGTGTGGCCTGGTTTGGCCCAGGATCAAAGACAAAAACCGGGTTAGGTCGCGGCGAAAGAAAGGACTCCGAAGGGAATAGAGAAACTCATAGTCACAGCGGTCGGTGAGTGATGCTTCCGGAAACGATCCATCATCCACGCAGTGCGTGTTGATTAAGATGCTGGCAGGCTTCGCGCACACTTCCAGAGCGCGACCGAGATCATCAGCCAATATCCCGGTCACGACAGCATTACTGCCCCGGCCGAGCGTGGACAGGGATGATTCCGTCGTCCATGGCTTTCCCAGGATTTCAGCGACGACTTGGACGATAGCCTCCTGATTGGGGCCATATATAATGGCGACGGCATGAGAGGGCTCTGGGGGCAGGTTTTGGACAGGAGAAGTGATAGCAAAGGAAGAAGGTCCTTTGATTGAGGCAATAGGGGAAGAGGTCTCAGGTAAGAGTGTCATAGCCACGGGCTTATGAATGGCTGTCTGCATCATCTCATTGCATGGGCAGTACTCTGCACCTTCATACTGTATCCGAAAGATGCCGAAACTCCAAGAGAAAAAAAGACAGGAGATGAAAAGCTAATCCCACCGCAGCGCCAAATCTGGTACTTCAATCAAAACAATAATAGAGACAACCGACAAAGCACTGAGATCCAGAATGAGACCTTCGAAGAAATATTCACATTCACACGTAGTCGAGTGGTACTTTAAACCCTAACCAAACAATAGAAGGGAGGGTGGACTTTATCAGGGCAGCTGGGATGGAAGGGTCGATTGGAGATAAGCGACTAGTGTGCAGTACCCGAGATGTCAATAGGGAAGGGCCGACACTACTAAATCGAATCACAACACGCCCAATAAGTAGGTGCAATTCGAGTTGGTTGAGAATCCTTGGACGGGGGCACTATAAAAAAAAAGGGAAAAAAAAAAAGGGAACGAAAAGGAGAGACCACAATCACATTTGCCAATACAACGTGAGGAAAACGACACGACCAGGGTCGTGAATGAATGAAGTTGGTAAGATGCTCTTCTTCCGACGGCTAAATTTCCCCGGAATTTCAGCTCCGCACTACGGGGAGCGGAGTCGATTTCTCCGCCAATCAGATCGGTCTACTGCCCATGACCGACAGCCATCTGTAACCTTAGGCACGCTTTGTATGGACAGTACAACTACCTAGTATCTGAGGTAACCTTCATCCATTCGAGAGGCTCCATGTCGGCGAAATAATACTGTGGATGGACTATGGCCCGGAGCCTTTATAACACATCTCAACAACTTCTCTAGTCTGGCTGGAAAATTTGCATATCATATCTTGGTGTGACCCAACCTTGCGACTTCGTGTTCATTGTCTACGAAGCAGATGTTATCAGAAGCTCCAGCGATCCACAACCTAAAGGGCTATGATACGAGGAAAAAGCCTCGCATGATGTTATCTGTACCGTCTCTCGTTGGCCCGCCGATATCCACCAACATCATTCCCTGACCGAGGGTTATTCTTGGGTGGTATCACGCATGGCGAAGTAGAGTCTATTTGTCCGCCAGCCACTCAAGAACGATGAGGTATACAAGTTACATATTCTACTCATACATATTATCGTCTATCTCTGCACTTGGTTTGTGTTGTCTCGGAAGCAGGCCATGATTAGTTGAGTAGGGAAATATGAACAGGAAGTAAGCCACCAATACGTCAAGAGAAATGGAACACATAAGACAATAGGATCAACTAATTGAAAGGGGTATTGAAAGCAACACAACAAATACCAAAACAAGGCAGGATAGAATAGGGGGGAAAGCACGATCATGTGCAGATCCTCCAAAGATTGCAAATATTAAGTGGCTGGATCAACACGAAAGGTGTATGTGCGCATTTGCGTACACACATGAATGTATGCAACGTATGTACCTCCACAACTCAAACCGGAGTCAGTGGTATGCCATGGTCATGATCATTACGGGGATATGGTAAGGCGTAGGATATTCTGTATGTCCGATGCACCTCTTTGCACCCTCTGAGATGCAAATGTAAGGGTATTTTCAACTCATCGTTCTGTGCAGTAAATAAGTCGCAGCGCCCATTTCTCAGAGGGCTAATATGCAGCGGCAGTAATATAGCGCGTGAACCAAAGAAGTTCACGCTACCAGTGCCCAAGGACGTCATTGACAAAAGTTTTGAGTCCACAAAAAGCAGGTATTTGTGGGTATGACTTCCAACGATTTCCGCAGCACACATCCACATGACTCTCTGCATCTGCACTTTGCGAGATACGACCTGAGGATACGTGGCATGCGTACAACACGGGATATGCCATATCCAATAGTAACTAGAGATATGCACTCCACCAGCCGTGTTTCACCTTTATGGGGGTGAAATGGCCAGCCCGTTCATGAGCTTAGGCAGCGGCTTTCTACGAGCGTTGTTTGCCGTCTTCGATACCCGAGGGGCTCCGTGGATCATGCGGGGCTCTTTCATCAGGCTGTTATCGAGTTTTGCTGGTGCTGTAGAATAGTTGTTAGCGTGAGAAAAGTGGTAGATCGCATATCAGAGATGACAAACCTCTAGTGACGACACGGGTATAATCCCCAGAAAGACCTTGTTGGCCTCTGCTACCTGGACCGAAGGAACTAGCGCTGGCAGTTACCCAGAGATGATTTGACGTATCCGAAAGGAAATCCGTCTGCATCCGGCTGGAGAAGAAAGAAGTCCGCCCACGATTACGTTTAGACAAGACAATCTCATCAAAAAGCGCCATTCTTGGATCTTTGGACTTGGGATTGACTCTTTCTCTTTCACTGATGAATTCGTTGAAACCTGATAGGATGTTAGTGACAAGGACCTTACAGGCACTAAATTGGTTTTGAAGTGATGGCTTACTTTGTGTTTGCTGCAGGACGGCAGCATATTCAGCGTGCTCGCCTGGTAAGCTCTTCAGGAACGCCTCCATGTTAAAGCTATAAGTCAGGCCCGCTTTCTTCTTATCACCGGAAGCAGGTTGTAAGAACTTCTTGTAGGTATAAAGCAAGCTGGCAAAACACCTTACAAATGCGGCGCGGATCTGTTCTGGATGGAATGCAGCGGGACACACCAGGCAGATCTGTAACGCACAGCGGTTGTGAACAAGAGTCTTGCAGGCATTACACTTGTACATGGCTTCATCGGCTCTTTCATCACATATTGCACAGATAGACTTGTCATCGCATGGCAGCACTTGCAAGCAATGCCCCTCCACCCAACAGGTACCTTCGGAGTTGTGAATTGGTTGTGAAGAAGGCTGGGGAACAATTGTCGACGCAGCAACAGTCGATTGGGCATAGACAGAGGGGGCGTAAGTTGATCCAGAATTATAATCCGTATTCAGGGTTGTCACGGATAAATTCGAAGTGTGACCTAGGAAAGGAGCGCTTGGCCGTCTTGGAACACCTCCTCTTAACTCCATACCGAAAGACGAACTTCTTCGCGATGCAGCATCGAAATGACCTGAGCGTTTCTCGCGCAAAGATGCCTGAAGAGCCATTCCCGAATCATTTCGCGAGGAAGCCGGGAAATGACCGGAGGTGGGAGAGCTATCCCTAGGTGAAGGAGGCGATCCAGCCTTGGACGATCCGGTTCCCGGCCTGTCAGAACCCTTGGACGAATATCCCCTAGACGGAACCTGCTCATAGCGAGCATGCAGATAAGCATTGAATACTAGTGGTGCATACGTTCCCGGCATCGAAGCCTGGCCGAATGCGCTCGAGTTTAGACTGACGTATTTAGCTAATTGAGTCGACTGCGCTTTGGAGTGGAAGATAGATGAATTCTCCGACATAAACGCATCGAACGGAAACGTCTCGACTGCATATGCTGGCGGACCGGTTGGGACACCGCACCGACTGTGATGGGGGGCGGCCAGTTGAAGCAGCGAATGTAGCTTCCTCCGCTGGTGACGCGGCAGGGGCGTTGGCCGAACTGTACTCTCAATGAGGTCTGCGTCGAGATCCACCAAGACGAAGTCATCTGATGGCAACTCGACCTTTTCATACCTTCGCTCGATACCTACAATGTAAGGACAAGGAGCTTCGAGAGCTTGGATCAAACGCGCAGGCAAAACAGGAATGAGCACTCCAGTCCATTGGAAGGGAAACAACAGATCAACCAGGGCTCTAGTCGCCAAGTAAAGCATCGAAGTATGGGACGACAAGAATATTATACGCGATTCGGTCAGTGCATATTCGAAAAGAATGATGATATTCGGCAGCGACAAAGTTCGGAATAAAGCATAGAGATCAGTATTACGGGAGCCCGGTAGTTCGTTGGTAGCCTCCTTTCGCGCAAATAGGCGCAACTCCCGGACCGAAAGCTCTACCTGGGTTTTGGATGAATTGGGGCTAAATGCCTCAGTGCATAGGTTCATCACATATCGTTCCAAGGGTTGCCACATCCCCATCCGTGGAGAGCTTGGAGGGATCCGTTGAATGTTTCCCTCGGTCATTGGCACAATTACTGCTTTCAGCCATTCTTTCCAGAAACTCGTCATGCTTTCTTCCCGCCCAAGAATACCGTAAGCGCGAGGGATCCAGAATCCCGTGTCGCCGTCAGTGAGACCCTCGATTTTCGATGCTGCGCCGTGCCGGACTGGGCGTAAAAGATCGGTCATTAAGCCGATTTTCTCTTCAACCGCGCTGATTTCATCCTCCAATTGTTCTCTTTGTTCCGACCCTGAAGGAACCGTGGGAAGTTGGGCTAGCAGTCTCGAGAGTTTGGCCCGTTCACTCGCTAGCCTTTCACCGAGACTGGCCGCTAGCTCTCGCTCTTCGTCTGTCATGTTGTCTTTTCGCCACTCCTCGCAGCGTTTTTCTAACTCCTCTGCAGCTCGCGGATTCAGTGGAATCCATATAATAATACAAATTGCGTGCAGTCGTGATCCATTATCTGTTGTCATGACAAACCCATGCCAGGTAGAGCGCGGTCTCTGATCTGAAGAAACAATATGGATATCGTTCGGAAAGGCAAACATCGGAACATAGTCTGGGAAGTTGCCCCGCTGCTTCAGCTCGTCAGACATACCTTTGGTTGGGTACCGGTCGAGGAGAACGGGCTCGAAACGGCGTTTCAGGGGATGCATGGTAGGGGAAATCTCCAACGGTTGCGGTGCCGGGATAACTGAGTTGTAGTTACTGAGTCGTCGCGAGGTCCGAATAGAAGCTGTTTGAAATTGTGGTTAGCAAACTCGGGTGCTCGCAGCTCCTGTAAAGTCGCAAACTCACCCTGGCGAGCAACTGACGGCTGCCGTTTCATACTGTTCATGTCTCTGAATGCCATATGACGCCGCACACTGCCAATGCCTGATCGAAGCAAGCTGGATGGCTGGGAGGGGGCCTCCTCGGAGACAATCTTCTGTGTACGTAACCTGGACCTGGGGCGTGACGTGGGAGTAATTGCTCCGGCACTTAGACTCAGATCCGACAGGAATGACTCTCGCTCGTTCGCAAATTTGAACAGGGCCTTGTCAAAGTCGAAATCTTCTAGGAACGACGACCCCCTGGGCGATGGATTGCCCTTAATGGTCAGACTGCTCCGGTTACTGCTGGTACCATTCCCGCTGGACTCACTGGAGTCTCCCGAGCGCATTGAGAATCGCTGGAAGGAATTGCGGCCTCCAGCCATGGAATTGGGTCGAGAGAGGGAGTCCAGACGGGGGTCGTGTGCCTCCTCCGCGTCCGCATCTTCTTCGATAGTGTCCGCAAGAGCGGGGCCAGGGGAGGTGGCACTGTTTGCTCTGTATTCATCGCCCAGTCTTTGAAAAGTCTCTAAGATTTCCGTGCCATCAACACCAGCGATCCAGAAGTAATCTGCGAGCGGGGTGGTAGACACCTCGGGGGTGGAGGAGGAGGAGGATGAGGAGGAGAACGGCATCTCGTCGAATCGTCGGTAGGCGATCGCGGGGTTGTAATCATCAATCGTCTTAATTCGTGGACTTCGTTACAACATGGAGTGAATCCAACTCTGGACGCTACGAATTTTCCACCAGCATCAACAGGGGTATGGTGTGTGAAATTCAGCGATCAGAGGTTTCGGAATAAATAGATTGGTAACGACAGTAGGAACGAGAACACATAAGTCTAGAATCGCGACGCTGTCGCAAGGTCGAAAAGGGTTCTTGAGAAAATTCCGAGACGATAGGAATGGATATGAGAAGGGAGCAGAAACGAGGTTTTTGTGTTGTTGCGTAGGAAAATTTGTCTGGGGGTTGGATTTCTTAGTGCCACTTGCATTCACAAGAAAAAGGAGTAAATGATGGACGGGATTGGATGAGGGGGGAAACAAGAAAAGAAAACGGAATTGGATATGACAATGGAATCTTGGAAAATAGGATATGGAGGATAGAGCTTTCTTTTTTCTTTTTGTCCCTTCTTTTTCTTTTTAGATCTTGACTCCTCTTTT
>NW_022475531.1:0-47172 GCF_009193585.1 Aspergillus caelatus
AAAAGAAAAAAAAAAAAAAGAAAAAAGAAAAAAGAAAAGAAAAGAAAAGAAAACAGAACTCCACACGGGCAATAGAAAGTCACCATTTATCCATCATACTAGCGTAAAAATTTTTTTAGACTGGTTCAGAAGGGTACGAGTAATGAGAGAGCAATAATAGAAGCCAGCGGCGGCCATCCGTTCAACAATTGGAATGCATTGAAGAGAAGCGGTCAGCAACATTGCATGGGGTCGAATAAGATGCATTAGCCATTCTTTTCTGGAAGATTCACCCGTACTGGATGTGGTTCAATCGTTCAATCGACATGTAATGTGTTAAGCCGGAGCAACTAGTGAGTGTGACTGTAGCGGTGAAGTCGACCTTCTGGACGGAAAGCTCGGGATCTGGCAGGGGAGGACTTTTTGAGGATAGTCATAATTCTGATGATAACGGCAGTGATAGATGGGCGTAGCATCATCCTGCCTTGAATTGACCTTAATCGACCAGTAATTTAGATCGCCACTTTTCTCTCTCCCTCTCCCTCCCTCTCTCTTTCTCTCTCTCTCTCTCTCACACACACACACAGCTCCATGGCACCCTGCATGAGGATACACGCTAGAAACTGTCTATGGAGCACGGTGGAACAAAGGAACTGCTAGCGGACACTCCTGATCCAGTAACTGAGTTAGTCGCTCATCTCTTCTTTTTCGTTCATTGCCTATGGGGCCATGTTTCTCTGCCTCATGAAGGGTATCGCCGATGCTCGGGGGCTATAAATGTCGATCCGATTCGGTTCTCCAACGCCGCGCGACACTATGGGGCCAGCGGCTTCTCTGTTGTACTCACGCCCTGAGCCGTTAGTCCTCCTAAGGGGCGAAATGAAGAAGAGGAAATTTTCAAAGTGTAATTAGCGGACCGTTATGGCAAGGTACACGAAAGGATTCATCATTGGGCATGACAGCTGTACTGGTACGTACGTACTCCGTAGTACTATGTTGTACTACGACGGAGTACCTGGTGGGGACATTGGAAAAAGAACTCGCGGCTGTAGCCGGCCGTCGAAAAATAACGGCCAGTCCATTATGCTGTGATCAACCGAACTCAACCCTGGCTAATAGTAGAAACTCCCATTGGTTGTCCTGGTCCGCATCTGCCGATGAGTTTTCCACGGTACATACGGAGTACACGGTGCTAGACCAAGTCGAGATGATAGATGTTGTTGTCCCTGTGGCGTGGTGGAAATGAAGCGAGTCGGAGTTCCCGCCCAGTGTATATGGGCAATTGCCGTCATTGGAACGGTGCTTCTTTTTTTTATTTTTTTATTTTCTCAATTTCTTTTTTTGTGTGTGAGCGTCCCTGTTAAGACCCCCCAGGTCAATAGTAAAACGTGACTCAATCATCTTTCGGAAATCAAGGATGGCGCGCGTTGGCTTGCATGGACCGTTCCAAGGCTCTCTCCACGTCGAATTACAGGTTGAAAATTCACCGACCACACAGAGGAGAATGGTGAACGCCCCAGACAACATGGAGAGCTGAAAGAGAAGAGAAGGTAGCTGCAATAAGACCCGCTCTGCTGGGAAAAGAATGAAAGCTGGCGTTCAATTTGCCCCAAGCCTGTGTCCCAGTTTCTTTCCTTCCTGATTTTGCCAGAAACAAGGGTGGTGCTTATTATTATCAGCTACTATGTACATACATTGAGAAGTCGAGTCAGTGGGTTGCAGTAGTCTCGTGAGCTGTTCGCTTCTTTCGGCACCCCTCCAGAAAATGATTCAGTATATACCGAGTGTCACCTTCCTTAGATGGCTATTATGAACTTGCATCTAGAGAAAGGCATGCTTGGAGTCAAAAAAAGAAAAAGAAAGAACAGTTGTCAGTTAACGGACTTGCTTTTGCTTGCTGTAGTACATACTACATACATAACATTTGCATTCGAAAGAAGGTGTGGCGTTGGGTCTAAGACGTTCTTTTCCTCAAACAATAGTTAATTTTTTTATTTTTATTTTTCATATGTTTGTTTTCTTTTTGACAGTCCCTGGTCCTTTCCTCATAACTGTAGTTCTGAACTGAACGGCCCACACAAGAACGATAAAGTCTGCACTATTCCGTACACAACCCTAGGTATACTCTATTGCAGCTTGTCTGCCGGAGATAATGAAGCAGATTGGCCCATCACTTGTGACGTGCATAGTAATATATATCCCGATTCCTGTAGCGGTCCCGCGGTACATGAACTAAGTCAATTTAATTATTTGTACAAAGTATGTGAGTACTCCAATTATCTCCACCCGATAGTCACGCATCTCAACATGGCAGGAGATCATCTGCATGCGGACCACCTCAGACCGCGAGTCACTGCTGAAAAAGGGAACACACACGAACTGTTAGGAATGTACTCAAAAGTTAGGAACAGGGATAGTGGTACAGAATACAAGGCCACTGCTGGTTCCCATCCTGGAATGACGAGAGAGGAACTCCGTCATGTCGGTATCCATCTGGATAGTCCCGTCTAGATTTCAAACTCAATCCCCAAAATCAAGCTTCAAAAGAGTTGCCTATCCCCCGATAGGGTAAAGTTCTCCTATTTGTTCCCCGTCGTTCAAAGGCCTCGATTTCCCCGTACCTCGATGCCCCCTGATGATTGGTTTCCAATCCTTCAATCACTACAGGGACGCCAAATGGAAGTAAGATCGGCTCCAACAATGACTTGTCACCTCCGTCCAACGCACCCGAGCCAAGGTTTAAGACCGTCGCATGGGGCTTGCGCTTTAGCCGGGTGATTCTTCTCTCCTGCTGCATGGTCAACGCGCTTACGTCGCTATGATAATGCCGAGGATCGGTCTCAACGGAGGGTATGGTAGGTGCCGCTACTGAAAAAGGCATTTAGGGCACAACTACGGAGTAGGACGGGAGCGGTGCATGACGGAGAAGGAAGGATCCGTACGGATCCTGCAGAGAATTCGACGTGTTCCACTCCCACTTGTGCCCCTTTCGTATAGAACCAGGTATCTTTGCGACTCTACCCACCGTAGTGGGTGTAATGAACGAACGCTAATTGGTGATACGGGCGTTCGCTCAGTTTACCTGTTGTGCTTTTATCTAATCAGTCCCACTCAGATTTGGAGATTGAGTTGGAGGGATTTACGTGTGAATCATGTCAATGTGAGAGGTAAAGTGGCGATCGGTCAAACCAGATTCCGTTACCTAAAAGGTGTGGACATCCCCAGTGCGCGACGGGCCACTCCGTCCCATTCGGACTATTCCTTGTGAACCAGTTATCTAAAGGGTCCATATCGTGGAAAGATACAGAGTCAAAAGACGGTGATATCTACTTTGGACAAATACTCGAGCGGGGTATCAAATGTCAGGTCATTTCAGAACAAGACTAATTAAGAGGTATCATATCAAACGAGACGGCAGTCCCTGTTTTGCTTGCTATGGCTTGACCCTACGGAACATGGATATGGAAACTACCAAGCCCCATTATGCGTCCTGTAGACAACTTTTTTTTCTTCCTAGAAACGCATCATAGAATCATAACCGGCGTCATACAGGCCCACAAAGCAAGACAAGATGTCGTCTCTAGCGGATTTTTCAAGTCTTTTGATTTTGCTGCAGTGTCTAATGTCACCTACCAAGATACATTTAGTTGGCAATGGCAGCAGCACGGCGGCGGTCACGCTCCTCAGCGATGGAGAGCTGTATGATGCGTTAGTATCTTGCGTTGGACTGCCTATGTAGAACGGATAGCAAACGTACCTTGACACCCTTGCCCTTGGGAAGGGAGATCCAGGGCTTCTCCTGGCCAATGACGAAGACGTTGGACTCACGGGTGGCGAAGGTGTTGTCAACAGCATCCTTGACGTGGACAATGTTGAAACCTCCGTCGTGGCGCTCACGGTGAGTGACGACACCAACACGACCCATGTTACGACCACCGGTAACCATGATGACAACACCAGTGTCGAAGCGGGCGAAGTCAGTGATCTTGCCAGTGGCAATGTCAACCTTCACAGTGTCGTTGACCTTGATGGCAGGGTCGGGGTAGCGGATGCTGTAATTACAGTTGTTAGCATATACAGTTCTACAACTCGATCCTTACTGATCGCCAGCAAGTCGTAATATAATTTCGAAGTTCTTTCGTCCTCCGCCGATCAACCAAAGCTTGGTCCAACGACTGATGGACGCGGAACTTGTGGAGAGTATGCACTCACGTTCTCGCATCGTGCGTAACCAAGAATGGGATCCCGCCCTTGCCGAGCTGAACACGCTTGACCTTGCACAGCTTGTATTCGGCCTCCTCAGCCTGGATACGGTGGACGGTGAAACGGCCCTTGGTGTCGTAGATGAGACGGAAGTTCTCGCCGGTCTTCTCGATGCCGATGACGTCCATGAAACCAGCGGGGAAGGTAGGGTCAGTGCGGACCTTGCCGTCGACCTGGATGAGACGCTGCATCATGATGGCCTTAACCTCACGGCCGTTCAGGGCGTACTTGAGACGGTTACGGATGAACACGATGAGGGGAAGGCAGTCGCGGAGCTTGTGAGGACCGGGGGAGGCCTTGGGAGCATAGGTTCCGGACATTTTGTCCAGGAGCCAGTGCGAAGGCGCACTGAGGCGCTTCTGGTGCTTGGTACTGTAGACATCGCTGTCAGTGTCGAGTTCTTTCGATTCTGCTATCCAACGGTGACCATCGAGCCCCTTTCAAACGTAGTTTTTCCAGGACCAGTGTGCTCATCGTAAATCTCAATGGAAAAATATCTGCAATGGTATACTCACGGTCCGCGAGGCATCTTGACTGCTTTGTCGACTTGAACCCGGTTAGTTGTCGAAGTGTCCGAAGGAGAAAAACCAGACAAAGCCGAAAGTTGTCGAGTGATATCCGATCCACTACGAAAAACTCGCTTAGTGGAGTTTGTGCTTGTCCTGATTAGGATAATTAGGGCTAGGGTGTATAATTCGACGCTAGTCCTGATCTAGGCCCGCTCCTTTTGCTCCACCCCAGTTAATGATTACATAATACCAGAACAGGGGTAGGTAGTTAACTTAGCACTACGTAGTATTAATCCCATACATCATCATCTACTGGGAAGTATAGACTACCTCCTGCTTAGAGTGGTATCGAACGCCTTCTAATTACCTATGTACTCTAATCTAAACTCGTTTTGTTAATTTCAGATGTATCCCTTCAGGACTGCAATCTCAGCATTGATGATCGAGGATCCAGCGGCTCCAATGACCGTGTTGTGAGAGAGAGCAGCAAAGCGGAGGTCAAAGTAGCCTCCCTGGGCGCCTTCACGCACCCGACCCACGCTAACAGTGTATCCGCCGCAGATGTCTCTGTCGAGTCTTGGTTGCGGCCTGTCCGCCTCGTCGAATACCCTAATCGCCTCCTTAGGGGCAGAAGGAGCCCCCAGTTTCTGCGCTTCGGACTGGTATTCCCTCAGCGCCTGCACGACCTGTTCGGCGCTGGGCGCTGGGCGGTTCTTGAATCTCAGCGAAACAAACGCCATATGACCGTCGGTAACGTGGACCCGAGTGCAAGTGGCTCCAACTCGAAGCCCTGCCTGCTCCTCGAAGGCGGTAGCATCTGCATTCAGAGAACCCAAGATCTTCTGAGCCTCGTTCTCGAGCTTGTCTTCTTCACCGCTAATGAAAGGGATAACGTTATCCAGGATGTCCATGCTGGGCACACCGGGGTAGCCAGCACCCGACAAGGCCTGCTCAGTAAAGACTTCGACCTCTTCAACAGGGCCAAACTTGGCCTGGAGAGCCGCGAAGGGGATGACGATACCAATGACCGCGCAGTTGGAGTTGCACACAAGGAAACCCTTCTTCAAACCGAATTCTTTCCTTTGGTGAGGGATCAAATCAAAGTGATGAGGGTTGACTGTTGGCACAACGAGGGGAACCAAGGGGTGCTTGCGATAGTTCTTTGCGTTTGAAAATACGGGGATCTCGGCCTTGATGAACTCCATTTCTGGAGATATGCTGGTTAGCAATAGCCTTTCCAAATAAGGGATTCCCACATACCAACTTCACCCGCGATATCGCTGTTCAAACCAGAGAACACAAGATCACAGTCGGCGAATTGAGAGGCTTTGCAATCCCGGAGAACAAGGTTGCTGAGCTTCTCAGACATAGCCGTAGTCTGCTTCCATCTTACGGCGTCCTTGTAGGCCTTGCCGGCTGAGCGCTCCGATGCACCGACGGCATGAAGCTCTAGAAAAGGGTGATCGGCGAGCAAGAGGATAAACCTCTGGCCCACAGAGCCTGTGGCACCGAGGACACCTATTTGTCATCAACATGGTATTCCATAACAAAACATGAGCTAATTCCTCGTACCGCACTTCTTCTTAGGAGATGGTGCCATCTTGATCGAAAACAGATGAGTCAAAGTGCCGACCTAGCGTTACTAATAAGCCAATAACTTCAAGGTATTATTATAGAGATCATCAATGGTTCCAAATAGTAGGGAAAACAACCATTGATGTCCATTAGACACGAATTACTCACCGGCTTAACTATGAAAGAGGGGCTGAAAGAAGGATGCTTGTGGTATGACTGCGATATCGCTCCGGAATTAGTCACTTGCCACGAGATGAGTCAGCCCCCGCCCTAGCCTAAAATTCAGTAGATCAATTTTTCTCTTCATTGCCATTGGTTAGACAATCTATTAAATCCCACCCAATTAAGCAGGGGAGGGTTTTTCATTCCCTTCTATCTACACTAACTACTAGTACTTAGTACAGTACTCGACGGTCTCACCTATGTACATATTTCGCTCATCAAGTATTCTATTCTAATGGCATTTATCTGGGAAGTCTGCGCATGTTGTCGTCGCGGATCATGATTCATCCTCATAGTCAAAAATCTTGCCAGGGTTCAAGAGCCAATGCGGGTCAAGAGCTTTTTTGAAGCTGCGCATAACATCAATGGTCTCTGGGCCAAGCTCCTTCTGAAGGGATTTCTTCTTGCCCAGCCCAATACCGTGTTCACCCTACTTTAATGTCAGTCGAACGCATCCGTCGTGAATAGGCAAGGAATACGTTACAGTGCAAGAACCCTCCATCTCAAGAGCACGATCAACCATATCGTAGACAAACTTCTCTACACGTTCTGTCTCCTCTGAATCCTTGCGATTGTAGAGAATACATGTGTGGAAATTTCCGTCTCCGATATGGCCGAGGACACTTGCGAAGATCCCAAGATCGTCCAATTCCTTTTTCGTGGTTTCTGCTGCCTTTAGCATATGACAAGAAAGCTTTCTTTACGCAAGGACGTACCAATAATATCAGGGAGTCTCGAAATTGGCACAGATACATCAGTAGACCACACTTGCGAGCCTTCCTTTTTTAACGCTAGCATGCTCCACAACGACTGTTTTCGCGCCGACCATAAATCATGCGCCTCTCGCTCATCTTGGGCAAATTCAAAGGATTCGGCATGGTTCTTTTTTGCCAGTTCCCTGGTCAAGTTAACGCTGTCGAGAACGCCAGCACTTGTGCCAGAGAACTTGAAAAACAACGAGGGTAGCGTTTTCCAACTCCGCCCCGTACCGCCAGCACGGTTGATAACGTCCATCTGAACATCGTCCAGGATTTCCATACATTGTACAGGGATCCCTTTTCGTATCAGCAGCATGGCAGTAGATGCAGCGTCGCGCATAGTAGGGAATGTGACGACACCGACACGAGTTTCCTCTGGGATCGGTGTCAGTTTGAGAGTCGCCTCGGTTACTATACCAAGCGTTCCCTCAGACCCTACAAACATGCCGGTCAAGTTGTAGCCAGCAGAAGTCTTGCGCGGACGTCTGCGCGTCTTCACGATGCGCCCATCTGCCAGAACAACAGTAAGATTAATGACCCAATCTTTCATTGTGCCATACCGCACTGCATTGGTTCCACTGCAATTAGTCCCAATCATTCCACCAATCATCGCCGAGGGACCGGGGTCAACAGGAAAGAAGAGACCAGAGTCTTTGATTTTCTCGTTCAATTCCATCCATTGTATGGACGGTTGGACGACCACGTCCATATCGTCTTCGTGAAGCTCCAGAATCTTGTTCATTGAACCAAAATCAATTGTTAGGCCACCATGGACAGCGGAGAAATTGGCTTCAAGACTGGAGCCTCCAGAATAAGGAATCATTGGCATTTTGTATTTGTGACAAATTTTGGCAATCTCCGCAACGTCCTCCGTGCTCTTCGGATACGCGATAGCAACAGGAAACCGATCTGCGTTGACACTTGACCACTCTGAGAATCCATGGACCTGAAGGTCATCATCATCTGTGCTAATAGCCTCATCACCCAACTTGGCTCGTAATTCGGCAATGGCCTAGTGGTAGAGAATCATTAGCCAATTGCGTCTTTTATATACTATAGCGTACACATCGAAGAGTAACCCTATGAATATACCCACCTTCTTAAGATCCTGTGTAGACCCATATTGAGGCTGCTTCAGACTTTCCGGCTGGGGCTTATTGCTTGAGATTGCATAGGCATAGCTGAGTCCGGCGGCCAGTGCAGAGACAAGAAGCGTCCGACTCGCGGTCCAAGGATTTGATGAACCAGTAGAGGGCTCAGATTTCACAGCATCACCACGTTTTTCACGATCATTGCCACTCGAGGCCGAGCTATTCAACCGCGCGATCCTTGAGCTTTGACAGACTTCGGGCTGTGGGAGTGTGGGTCGGCGATGGAGTACGCGGGGATTTGCGGGGAAACCCCGTGGCAGGCGGGAAAGTGCTCGCATGCCTCCCAATTGAAGTAAAAAAACAACCGCGGATATGGGAATATGAAAAAGCTGGAGGGTGCCAAATTTTCAGGATAAATTTTCATTGCTCTGTCTCGGTGAGGTGCTGCGACAGCTTTATACGCCGCACCTGACTGCCCGCTCTTCATGCGGTAAGCTCATACGCCATCGACACTAATAATGAGGAGTTGCATCGGATGTCGGCCGAGTTGGGGCAGTAAGCAAAGGACTTGTATTTATGGCAGAGGCCTGTAAAGACCCATTGCTAACTCGGTTATCATCCTTCATGTTCCTGAAACCCTCGGAGACAAGTCCGATAGCGCGGAATTCATCCCACACTCGAATGCTTGGCAGGTACAGTTATAAATCCAATGGAACCCTCCATGTAGGTACATGCCTAGTGGCAAGTTGCCCTTGAATTAATATGATTATGTATTTGGTGGTACTTTGACAATTATGGACATTTAAAATCCGTGGGGTATATCAACTACTGGCTCGTGACTCCATAAGTAAATACCCAAAAAAGTACAATTTTCTAGAATCGCTGGTTTTATTAGTCCTTGAATATTTGACCATGTAATCTTTCTTTCTTTTCCTTTTCTAAGAAGAAAACCTCCCTTTACCCTAAGTACGTACTCCGAGTAGTGTGCCGACTGACGGACAGTAGTAATATATCGGATTAGATAGTTGGCGGGGCAACGGCGGCCGTACACATTCATCGTTTTCCTTCTCTCCACTTAACATGCTGGGCGGAGTGTTCCGGAATCAGATTAACGACCTCGTGGTTGACCAGAATAGACCAAGATACCCACCGACGGCTACCCCATGGGAAAATAGCTTGAACAATGCAAGACAGTGCCGATCTCCTTTGGCGCGAGGTGGAGCGCCTCATCACAGCTCCATATGCACCCTCCCTCCAGGTACAGCGGGCCTCATATTCTATACTTGTAAATCCTAGTCACGTTAGCTAATATCATTCCAGGACCTCTATGACTTGGTTCAACATACACCTAATGTGTCACTCCGCTCCTGGGCTTCCCATAAGCCGTGCCAGGTTGGACCTCTGGTTGATGCTTTGATAGACGGCCTATCTCGCTCCAGCCTCGCTTTGCATTTGATTAGCACATTCAGTAAGAGCTTCATGTGTGGTTGACTTACCAGAAGTATGCTCACAACTCGTAGCATCACTAGCTGCTTTTCGCGATAGCTTACTGGAGCGTTATCCATGTATTTTGGACCAATTCCTCCAGAAGGCTATCGAAGATGATGACACAGGGGTCAGTCTCCCTTTCCATCCCTTGAATTGATAACCAATCATTAGATCGGACCTTTGCATGTTCCAGTTTCAATTCACTAACTGGCGTAGTATATATCCGTATGCACGGCAAGCTTGTCGTCTCCTCTTCCGGCTGATTTTATCCCACCGGCGCGGCTTGCGCCTTTCCTCAAGAAATTAATTAGCACAATAGGAGACAATCCTTGCGCGGAAACGATCCTTCCAATTTACAGGATCATGACCGGCTTGCAGACCTCACCAAGTGTTCTCCACAGCATCCCCTCGGAGGTCATGTCCAACCTCCAAATAGAGCTCACTAAAACGCTGCGCGATCTGGATGACCATATGGGCAACCTCCTCTGCCTCGCTACCTTTGCTCGTATCGCATCTTCCCAGAAGGTGTCTAGAGGTATTGAGAGCGCACAGCAAGTTCCTGGCTGGTTACAGAACATTAAACATTTCTTTAGTGCAAAGCGCGGCCTGAAAACGTTAGATCTCGTTGTTCTGCGCGTAATCCTTGCTTGCTCAACGAGCTGTCAAAGTCTGATGACCGACCAGGCTGCGGAAAGTATCAAACTAGGTATTGAGATATGCGCGACCGTGGAAGGAAGTCAGCGAGAGTCTTGGATACAGACTAACTCGTCCAAGATTGCGAAGCTTTGCGAGAAAGTCACGAGGGATAGTATTGATCCTATAGTGCAGAAGCTGGTATGTATTGAGACACAGAAAGGGATTATCGCAGACCGCTCACAGTTAACTATCCTTGTAGGGTACAACGTTCTTGATTTACCTCCTTCCAACGGCCGCCTTGCCATCTGGATTGCCTGAAGTTGCTTTGCACTGGCTCTTATCAGAGAACAGCACACGCATACTGGCAGCACTACCGCAGGAATATATTTCACGGTTAGCAGAGGCGAGTGTGGTAAGTCGAAGCAATGCGCCTGTAGAAAACAAAACTAAGTTCTTTAAGCTCTGTCCAGGGCAGACTGCAATATGTAGGATCATAGATTATGTGATTGCCGCATTAAGCCCCAGGTACTCCGCCGATGCTGCTAATGTGGATACTATTCGAGTGGCACAATCATTTGTGATCGGATTGCAAAATGTGGTCTCACAAGGCTTCGGTTCTACAGCAGCGGAGGCTACTTTAACACGGCTTAAGGGATCCATCAACGAGTTGGTTGAAAGCTTTCCGAGACGGCCTTACTTGCCAACGTGCCAGAACTCCACTATATGCTACACATTCGTTTCAGAGTCAGAGAACGAATTGCTCTACGAGCTATTCTCACTATATTTTCAGGCTTCACTTTCACCAAGTTCAGATCAAGAAGCTTCCCACTTGACCCACATTGATTCTTTTCGGGCGTTCATGTTCAAAACTAAGCCCATGTGCCGCAATGCATGTTCATTTTCCGAAATTAAGCCTCTTGAACTTAGGGTAACAGCCACAGCTCTGACATTCCGTGATGAACGTCCTAATTCAAGAAATGACTGGAGAGCCGGTTTATCAGAGACCCTCATGTTAAGCGCACGCACAACCCATGACAGCATGATGCAAAAAGTTGAGGAAATATGCCATGATCTGGAACGCCGTTGTGGCAGTATTGAGGCTCCCTTAAGGGCTGTCGAAGAAGAGCGACACAAAATATCGCTCGAAGCACAGGAAGTAAAACAACACAATGACGAGTTGACATTACAGTTGCAGCAAGCATCTAGGACAATTGATGAGTTGCAACAAAATATGTCCCGTCTCGAAACTCATGCTGAAACTGCGTCTGCTCGTATTGAGGAGTTGACAGCAAGCCTCGATGCGGCACGAGGAGAGCTAGAGGATCAGCGGCGTGACTCCCAAGAGGCCGCCAATCGGGACCGAGAAAATGCAAGATCCAGAGAGCTGGATTTGATCGCCTCTGTAGCAGAAAAGGAGGAGCAGCTGGAGCAGCTACAGGAAGATGCCCATCGAAAGAGGGAAGAGAGCGATCAGCTACAGCAAATTCTTGGCGCTAGGTCAAAAGAGAGAGACGCCGCTATTGAGCAAAATTCGATTTTGAAACAAGACATGGTGAAGTTTGGTGAATGCATAGAGGAAAATCGGTTACTGTTAACGCGAAAAGATGAGGAGGTTGCTCGACTGCAGGCTGCCAAAGAAGATATAGAGACCTTGATGGAAACCTTACAAAGCAAGGTAGGACACTTTGAAATTACCTGAATCTATTGATAAGCTGCTGAACTTGGCCTACAGTTAAACGAAGAGGTTTCGGAATCTGATAATATTAGGTCCGCTCTCCGTGAAGCTGAACTGAATTTCAAGACAGAATTAGCTACTCTCAGGGAGCAGTTCGAGGCGCAATTGTCCGCAAGTGCTACAGAAGTAAGGCATCCGGATTATAGTTAGATCTCGAGGACTGTTCTGACTTCCCATGTAGGGCATGAAACAAAAAGAGGAGATCGCATCGCTACATGCTACCATGCAGGCCACTGTTTCTACCGCCTCTAAAGAGCTGCAAACGAAAGAGAAGAGAATACAGTACTTGGAAAAGAAAGTATGGAAAAGGATGCCTCTTGGGCTTTGTTTATTTATTTATCTATCGTTTCTGCTCCTTCAACTAACTCTGGTTACGGTATAGGTGCAACATCTACGAGATGAGCGAGCAGCCAAAGCACGTGAATTTTCTGAGGCCCAGCAACATATCACTCGACTGATGGCTGTGATGGGCTGGAAGCCCGACCCTGCAAATACGACAACCTCAGGCAAACAATCGCGGTCCAGATCAACGTTGGGACCATCACAAGCGGAAGTGACACAACAGCAAACGCGTCCCGAGGATGAATTTTCGCAGTCGCAAGCCGATAACACTCTTGCCCAGTCTTTTGAGACTGACACAGCCCATTTTGGCGGGCGTAGTCCTAAGAGATCTAGGATCACCGCTTTCCCTGGGGCTGAGTTACCAACAAAGTCCCATGATAATACGGAAAAGAAGTCGAGGCATTCAATCTACGGGAGAAGTGGTACTAAGCAATCGCGTGACCGAACAGTGCTAGGAGACACGGATCAGAATAGCCACCCCAGTTCTCAAGAAAGCAACAAGTATAATTCCAACCAACAGAGTTCTTTCAAAGACACCCAAATTTACGGTGACACTAACGAGAACCACCTCCAGGATATAAACCTGGATATAGATCTGGATTTTACGAAGGATTTCCTTTTCACCAGTACTTCTCTTTCCCAAGCCACTGATGAGCATAACCCTCAACCCTCAACCCGATGTTAATGAGTTCCACCTCTCCGATGGGATTTTTAATGAATAATGATACACTAAACCTGGCATGCTTTGTTTATTTCCTGGGGGATATTTTCATGTATATAGTTATTTAAGATCGTAATCACAGGTCGCTAGTTTCTACAATGATCACCTTTACAACAGCATGTGTGAAGTAGCAGCTGGAAAAGTTTCTAGTCTTACGATATCTCACTAATATTGTGTCTACCAATTCACTTTAGGCAGTAATTACACTTGCAAACGAATTGATCAACCCTGGCAACTTGCAAGTCGACAGGTCAAAGGTTCAACGCCTGCAGGCCTCACTAAGGTTCTTTGGGCTTATGCCAAATCCCTCTTAGATCGGCCACATTATCATGGCACAACAATAAGTAGAGTTATTTAAAGATATAAGGGGTCTTTGTTCACTTCGTAGATGGGATGTTTTTCTTTTTCTGTCCCTGTTTTCTTTGGATTTCATTGATCTTGTTAGTGTGTTTCTTTACCTCATATAGTCTGCTCTTTCCTTCCACACAAACGAAATAAGTAAACCTGGGAAAGGGACTACTAGGGAAGTACTAATCATTGGCTATAAAAAAATTACGGAAATGCAAGAATCAACCGAGGGACCTCAGTTGAGTGAACGTGAATTTGAGAGACGATCCAGGAAGCAAAGATCTCGAAAGGGAAAGAAGCACCACAAGCGGTCTTCAACGGCGAGGTCTTCCTCTCAAACTTCCTTCAGTACTAACAAGGACAATGAGAACAGAAGCTCTTCGATTACAACAACACACCAGACTAGTGTCAGTCCCCATCGCCCGCTTACTGCTAGTGAGCGCTGCCTTCACAACACAACTGAATCTCTCCTTCATTCACATTCACATTCTTCTTCCCTTTCATCCTCTTCCACCTCATCTTCCACTTTCAACCGTCGATCATCGCGATCTTTGATAACAATGTCGCATAATCGTCGTAGTAACCGCTCGAGAGACTTTGGCCTCCCCGGTCAAGGCACCTCACGTCAACCTCAGAATTCATCTCAGCTACAACAACAACCAGCCCAGTTATTACTGGCCCCATGGACATTTTGGGATACTGTGGCTGTGAACCTGTTCAACCTCCCGAGGGAAATTAACACACGTATCCTTTGGCAAGCATTCTCTAGCGAGGGCTACGTCTCTTCTATTGATCTATTCGAGGATTCTCATGGCAACAAAGACTCTAGAGGGAGAATCCGCTTCAGGTAAGGCTCACTGAGCTCTCACTGTACAGTTACTAATTGTTCTTACGTTTCGACAGACCTCCTCCTAAAACAGACTTTTGGAGGAAGGGGCTATACACCATCAAGCTTCCCAACGGTCGAGCGTCAGTCATCAATGTTGCACTTGATTTGAACCATGATGAACCCCAGATCGCCAGTCCGGTCCGTTCTGGCATCTCATACCCAGTTGAGGTTGTAAGTGTATTTCTTCCTGAATCGACTTTTCGGCGTTCTGACATTTCATGTAGAAAATGCCGATCTTGTCTATGGATATAGGTGTCCTGCTCAATGTGATAACGATGCTTCCAATGCGCTCTGTCGGTTCTAGCGATAATGAGCGCGCCCTGCTAGTGCTCAATCTGAAGCAAAGAGCTCTCCTCGTCTACTTCCAGCTTCCCATCTTCACCCCGAGCTTTAAACCCACTCCAGCCAGCAGTGTTCTTCAGGAATATCGCCTGAAGATCCCTTTCGTTCAACTAAGTCAGATTTTCCAGATGCGAGATGCTGTAACAGGAGATTTATCGCATTTTATAGTGTTGGACTCGCCTCCACTCTATCATCGTCGCATCAACAATATCGATGTAACTCATTCAGAGGAAAGCAATACATGGAGGGAGTCGGAGACTTGGTACCGGCAGACATATATCGTCCGTAATGCATTGGAGCTATCTTCCCTTCCCATCGGCCTGAAAAAGGCAAAGGCTGTGATCGATATAGGTGAGTGTCTACCCTTACTACCGTTACTTAGGACTAGGACTGATCAGTTTCATAGGTCGTTGGAACACCTTCAAGATAACGTATCCTAGAGATGCTGATATCAAAGGGAAGCTGACGCTTCTATGTGATATTCTCAAAGACTACAACGTCACTTTTCAAGACACAGATCGGTTTACCCAGTGGGACGCGAACGTGGAGATGAATCCGCCCATTTGGAAATGGATAGATTTGTCTGACTCCCAACCATCAAAGAAGACATGTTCGTTGGAAGATCTCTTCGACCATAACTTTGTTCATTTGCCCTTCCAAGTCCGCTATCAGCTTGAAGTTTGTATCTCGAACGGGTATCTTTCCGAGTTCACGATGAATCGTGAATTTGCTGTCAAATTGTCTGAACTTGGAGAGACACAAGCGGCGAAGCTCTTGGAGCACGTGTCCGCGAAGAAGCAGGTGTATTATGACCCGATGAAGATCTTTGACTTGAAGTTTATCAAAGGAGTGACTCAAGCAAAGATCCCCCCTTACTGCTGTTATATGCATTCGGCAAGAATCACACCAAGCGCCATCTATTATAACACGCCGACGGTGGACATCTCCAACCGCGTCATCAGGCGATTTATAGAGCATGCAGATCGCTTCCTTCGAGTACAGTTTACGGACGAGAAGCTGTTAGGTCGGATCAACTCTACGACTGACAGTACAATGGATGAAATATTTACTCGCATTAAGAGAGCACTGACTAATGGCATTGTGATTGGAGATAGGCGCTACGAATTCCTCGCGTTTGGGAATTCCCAATTCCGTGAGCATGGTGCCTACTTCTTCGCTCCTTTACCGAACCTCACAGCTGCCAATATCCGTGCTTGGATGGGACACTTCAATAGCATACGCAATGTTGCTAAGCATGCTGCAAGGTTAGGACAATGCTTCTCGACAACTCGGGCTATTGCTGGCTGTCCGGTGGACGTAGTTAAGATCGAGGACGTCGAACGTAATGGGTATAACTTCTCCGATGGTGTCGGCAGAATCTCGCGTTTTCTTGCGCAAATGTCTATGTCGGAACTCAAGATAAAAACACCAACAGGAGAGCCTCCCTCTGCGTTTCAGTTCCGTCTGGGCGGCTGTAAGGGAATGCTTGCAGTCTGCTCTAAGGCTCAGCGCCAGGAAGTACACATTCGAAAAAGCCAGTTTAAATTTGCAGCTATCCACAATGGGTTGGAAATCGTCCGCTGGTCTCAATTCTCCATGGCCACGCTGAATCGGCAGCTCATCATCGTGTTGTCAACGCTAGGTATCCCGGACCAAGTATTCCATGCGAAACTCCACACCATGCTACGGGGACTCGATGAAGCATTAGAGAGCGATCCACAGGCTATCTACTGGCTCAAAAAATACGTAGATCCAAATCAGATGACCCTCACAATCAGTCAGATGGTCCTCGATGGTTTCAGACGATCAAAAGAGCCTTTCTTGACTTCTATTCTGACACTGTGGAGGGCATGGCATCTTAAATACTTGAAAGAAAAGGCCAGAATTGTTGTCGACCAAGGGGCATGTCTTTTAGGTTGCATGGATGAAACAGGACTTCTCCAGGGGTACTTTCACGATAAGGTTCCGGGGAATGCTGCCTCGGTCGAAGAAAAGACTGCTGCCCTGCCTGAAATCTTCGTCCAGGTATCTCGCCCAGAAGCTGGCAAGAAGCCCGAGGTAATTGAAGGGGTCTGCATCCTAGCTCGTAACCCTTCCCTCCACCCGGGAGACATCCGTGCCGTGAGAGCAGTCAATGTTCCCCAGTTGCATCATCTTCGGGACGTAGTTGTCTTGCCGCAAACGGGTGATCGAGATGTATCAAGCATGTGCTCAGGCGGAGATTTGGATGGTGATGATTACATCGTCATCTGGGATCAGGACCTATTGCCCAAGGACTGGTTTCATGAGCCTATGAAGTATACTAGCAACAAAGCTCAAGACCTTGATAGGGATGTGACGGTCAACGACATAACCTCCTTCTTTGTCACGTACATGAAGAATGATTTTCTTCCTAGGATTGCCCATGCCCATCTTGCATTAGCTGACTTCCTCGAAGATGGTGTCAACGAAGAGAAGTGCATCCGGCTAGCCCAGCTGCATTCCGACGCAGTCGATTACAACAAGACAGGCATCCCGGCCATTTTAACGCGCAACCTTGAGCCTCGGAAGTGGCCACACTTCATGGAGAAGATACACAAGCCCAAAGACAGGGTCTATCACTCAAACAAAATCCTGGGCCAGCTGTATGACGCTGTTGAGCGAAATGACTTCGCCCCCAGCCTCGAGATGCCATTTGACAAGCGACTCCTCAACTGCGAGATTGAAGTCTCTGGCGACCTACTCACATTCGCGAAAAATCTCAAGCGACAATATGACGACGCAATGCGACGAGTTATGGCACAACACGAGATCAAAACTGAATTCGAAGTCTGGTCTACGTTTGTCCTCGGCCACGCCAATACAAGCAAGGACTACAAATTTCATGAGGAGATCGGTGCAATTTCCACTACACTCCGCGAGACATTCCAAAAGCAATGCTACGAAAAAGTCGGAGGCCGCAATTTTGACCAGCTTGCCCCTCTAGCCCTCGCCATGTACCGCGTCACCAACGAGGAGATGTCCGATGCGCTTAACAAGTACCGTGCTGAAAACTCAACCACAGACAACAAAATCTTCCATAAGCCAACGCCCAAAATAAACCAGTTACCTCTGATCAGCTTCCCGTGGATTTTCCCGCATGTTCTAGGGAAGATCGCGCTGGGACATTTTGAAATCCCGGGATGTCTTCCTGTTGTCGACAACGACCCCTTTGGTCTGTTCACCGATGATCTGGACCCTACCTCTCCTCTCCCCTCTCATTGTAGTATAAGCGCAGCTGCCCCTATGCCTCAGAGTTTCAGTGATAATGTCGAGTCTTTGGAGAAACTTCTTGATTTTGGGCTCTCAAACTCTGGGCCCCATGAGCTTGCTTCGTCTACTGGTGCGGCGCCGTCAGATGTTCCTATCGAGGCAGGTTTCAGCTTGCTGGACTTCACTGATATCCCCAAGTATAGTCAGTCTCCGAGCAGCAGCGGTAGTACTGGTGGTGGGTGTCTCGTACTGGGCATTCATACTACCACTCCTGCCACACCTGTTGACACCATACAGCGCAGCGGCAGTCCCAGCGGAGGTGGCAGCACTGGCGGTGGGTGTGTTGTTCAAAGCGCAGGCGTGGCCAGTAGCACATCCGACGGGGTTTCAAGCGAGAAATGGGTTGAGATAGTCGAGGAAGAGGACGATCTCAAGCCCTCTGCTCTTGATAAGCTTAACGAGCTGCTAGGGTTCTGAGAAGGGCAGGAAACATAGTTGCGCACGTGAAGAAAGACTGACAGTTTCTGCATTCCAGTGAGACATGAATATTGCTAGGTTCATCGTCAATATGAACTATCATACCGTATGGGGATGATATTATACAGTAATTGAGCAAATTTATATACACGATCTTATCATGACTAGGTTCTATTCAACGCCCGTGCCACCGATTCCCAGGAAATCCGCTTATCTAGACACAAACCCTCCCTCTAATGACCATAGTAGAGTGTGTGATAGCTGTCATTATCACCTACTCTACCATTCTAGCTCAGTCTCACTCTTATTCTGCAATAACTTGATCACGGGGTCCAAAACAGCCTTAGTATGCCTCCAATTAGCCACATATCTAGTCCTCGAATAGAAGACTGGACAATCCTTGCTATCGCACTTCACCTCATCACCGAACGTAACACCCATACAAGACCGGCAAACACGCAGCAGATCAGAAACGCTCTTCTCCGCATGCCGTTGGCGAGTGACCAAATCAAGCAGAGAGATATGCGGCTGTCGCATGCACTCAGTACAGACCGGAACATCAGTATCGTCCAGCTTGGCTTTGCAGACGATACAGGTTGAAGACTTCATATATGATTCAAGGGTAGTCTTTCTGGCGTCCTTGCCGGTCGAAGTTGCTGTACCTTCTACCCGACGAATACGTTGCACTTTGGGCATTTCATCATACCATTGGCGGACGTTGGCACCCACGAGGTTGAAGATTCGCTCTAAAGGTGGGATGATGTTCTTGGTGATATAATATTCGGCATCGAGTTCCAGTTGTGCATCGTGTAGAAGTGTCTCTGGTGGTACACAGCGGTCGATTAATCTTGAGCCTGGAGCACCGGTTACAACGACGTAAGGAACTCGTTCCCCGTATTGGGGTTCTAGACGTGGATCTTCGAGCATTTTCTTGGTACTGATTAAGGCGCCCGGAGGAGGTATGCCTCGCTCGCTATACGTGCCGAGCTTTACTTCTCTAGCGAAGCAGAAGTCTTGGATGGAGACTCGTCCTTGGAGGATCTTTGTGCACTGTTTCTGGAAGTAGCGTTTTACTTGGCTTAGATCGGCCGTGCGGAATAGAAGCTTCAGTGCCTTTTCTTCGATTTTCTGTTCGGCTGGGGTGCCATCTCGGCGGACTGTTTCGATGCCCTTTGCGTCGAACTCGGGTTCTTTCTGGTCTCTGTGTTCGTATTTGAAACCGACGTAGCGTTTCTTGGCTAGAAGAACGCATGGGTGGTAGACTTTTTCGAATTTGAGTTTTACTGGCGTTGGGTTCGTTTCTGTTACGGCTTTGGCGATTTCTTCGCCTATGTTGAAGGCTTCGTCGCGAGTGCGTCCCTTAAGGTAGACAAAGAGACTGTCTGTGTCTCCGTATACGACCTCGGCACCCCAGCGCTCTACAGAATGGATCAGGGCAATGGCCTTCTCCAGTGTTTCTCGTCCCGATTGGACGATACTGTCGGCTATCTCGGAACAGGGCATTCGCCCTGAAAATGATGCGGATGTGTAGCCGTATGTGACGTTCGCTATTAGTTTGAGGGCGAGTTGTCTATTGTTGAGAAGACGTTGTAGCGCCTTGTCGTCCTTGTCTATCTTCATTCCGGTCTTGACCATGACCCGAGTCTCGAGGATCTCGGCGAGCATCCTTGCGAGCAGCGATTTGCGTACTTCGGGCTTCGCGTACATCATGCCATTTGGCGCGATGTTGATCTTGTCCTCGAACAGTTCTAGCAGTCGTGGTTGTCTTTGGTATTCTGTAAATCCCATCTTGTCTCGGCCTCTCCATTGATGTACTCGTCCGAGGAAAGTCGAGTAGCAGTAATTATAGGCAATCATGATGCTAGGGTACAGTGATTGGAAATCCAAGACTATAAGGGGACTGGTATAGAAGTCACTTTGGGGCTCCATTACCAATGGAAGACATTCGAGCGCATTTTGCTGGCCAACTTGTTTCTTGCTCGGCGATACAAGTAGGAAGTTCTCGGGTTTTGCAATCCGGAACATCAAAGACTCAACCTTGAACTGGGAACCCCGAGAAAATACTGAGTAGAAGTCGATGCCTAACAGTCGCGCCTGCTCACTGATTCTCGGTACTAGCTCGTTTGATTCTAGGATCTCAAGATTCATTTGTACTCGAGAGACGAAATAGTCGACGACTTTCATGAGATCGCGAGGCTTTCCACTCTGGTACCATTCAGTGAGATCGCGAAACGAATAATGAGGTATTCGCCGGTGTAATAGATGGAATACGACGTTCTCCATGCTATATTGGAGCAAGTTCAGTTCACTCCTCATAGCTCGCCAGATATTGATCATATGTCGTCCGCTTACTCGAATAGAAGATGTATGGTTGAATCCCCATCGGTCAGCATCCTTACCAAACCTGCCATGTGCCTGTGACTTCACTCTCGATAGCTCGTCACATATGTCAAAATCATACTTCTTTCTGGCTCTCTCAATCACATATCCCCAAGAGCCGTTGTGAACTTCATACCCGGTGATAATGTCTGGGTCATGCAGTCTGACAAGGTCCACTAGCCTGTTGATCAAGTCCAACTCCGTTGGCTCATGTTCTAAGTCGATTCTCACAGCTCTAGAAAGCTTTTCTTCGGGTTTGTCATATTCACCCTGAAAGACCATTCCAACACGGACGCCCGCAAGGTGACTGTTAACATCGAGATCCTCGTCATCTGATTGTATACACCAGGAGATGCAGGATATCTCATCTTCTTCTGGGTTTGGAGCAAGTACATCACGCGTATTAACATGAACTTCTAAGCTCATTATGCTCATATACTGGGCCTGATGTTCGACACTGGTAGACCTCCCTTTCTGCGAGTACTTAAATCCATATTCATTCTTTTGTGTTGGACCCTCAATCTGTGAGAGGATGTTAAGCTTCGTGTTCGGTTCGTGTAGATGCCTCTCTGGCTGCACAGTTTTGGCCTCCGGTTCTCGTTGTATGCTCTCGAACCACTGTACAACTTCAGAGCGACTTGGCGGCACGGGGGCAAACTCCCAGATTCTGGAGGTAGAAGACGCCCTGAGATACTGATCAATTTGCTCTTGCTCTTGTCTATCTCTTAGTATCGAAGTTTGTTCGCCAAGCATCGCAGGTGACCGGCCGGTGGGATCAAAGTCAGGGAGATAATGTATCCCACGGCCTTGTAAGCGGAACTCCCTGCCTGCATAGTCTCGTGGGCGATCTGGCACATCACCCTGATCACTGTAATGGGCTTTGTCATAGATAGCAGCCGGATAGTCGTAATCGCTAAGGGTAGACGACACCTCGCTAGGACTGGGGCAGGTAAGCCGTAAACAGCATATCCGTGTGTTCTGTGGTATGTTGAAAGCTTCATAGATCATCAGTGCCATCTCTGACAGAGAATAGTTTGATTCGGTGGACTTGCTTTCAGTGGACGACATTAGTAATGGCAGCGAGCTCTTATCTTCGCCCGCATCTTTCGAGGCATCTATGTTGGGTTCGGCTAAGTCCGCAATATCCTGCGTTGCTTTCGAAGGACCACCATCCTGGCTGAAGCGCAACATCGTCATGGGGTCATTTGGATCCTTGACGACTGGAAAACTGAGCCTGTTGTTCTGTCCGCTGCCTTTAGGACGACCTCTTGATTGTGTAAGAGGCTGTGGCTGCGAAGGCGAACCCATCAACGGTTCATGACTACGAGCCATATCCTCAAATTCGGCATTGTTATTATATCGAACACCTTCATTTTGATCCAACTCTTCATTATGATGTTCCGAATGTTGAAAACGACTTTTTGAGGAGTACTTCGGCCGCTTGTTAAATTGGATATGATCAATTATTTCACTTTCTGGGCGCTTGAGGGAACTCTCTGCCCTCCGTATGTCCTCTTTGATCTTCGCCTGGCTATTTATATGTTCCAATCTATTCCGTTCATAGGGATTAGAGCGATGTCTGCTTGATGGGCCTTCTGTCAGGTCGAAGAATGGCTTATAATTGGCAGAAGTGCTAGCCAGGGGCGCATTCGGCTCTCGGTGTTCCTCAAAGGGTAGATCAGAGAACGCATCTGCCAGCGGGTCATCAAAGAAATCTCTTTCCTCCTCATCGTTACCTTGTTCTGAGAAAAGGTCGGCAATGTCATCGTCGTCTGAACAGTATGAGCCGTTATCGGACGCTCCGAGTAAAGCAACATTTTCGTTGGTATAAGCATCTGCGCTCGCCGATTCACATGTTTCGAGATACTGAGGTGCTTGTAGATTTGGGAACTTATTGTTGTCCGGATAAAGATCCTCGACACTCTCTAGTACAGTCTTGACATCAGTCTCGAGAGGGTCCTGTACGAGGAAATCATGGACATTAACGTCCCCACCACCATATTGACGCCTTTCCTCAGCGACTGTACGGGGTGTCAACTGACGATATTCCTCCTCATGGATCCACTTCCCTTTATGGTGTTCCCTGGTAGCGGCTGATAGCGACACTAGTTCCTCGGGGCCAAACGGGCTACTACCAGGATCAGCTAGTCCTATACGTTTCTTCCGCCTGCGTGTTTCATCCTTCCATAGTCCCTCCATGCTAGGAACAAGTTTCTCATTCTGGTCGACTGGCTTCAGAAACTCCGTGAAATCATGATGTATAGGTCTCTCGCGAATTTCGAGACGATTCATGATATCTTGCACACAAACATCCACCTCTAGGGGACAGTGACTTTGCTTCGGGAGTTCTGACGCATCCGAAATACTATCTGGTTGTATGGATCGATCATGCCAGCGATGCGATAAATTAGTCAGTTCGAGATACTCCGGTACTGGGGATCGAAACCTGACTTTGCTACACTTCATATACGCACAGCCGTACAAACTATAGTCACACATCCATTGCGGGATATATTGTAAGTGGCTTTCGTAAGGCTGCAAAGGCCGCTTCAATATAGCACCTTGGAGCAATAGGTCCGCTACTCTTGTCGTATAGATAGGGCTAAGAAGATAAACCTTGAAGAAGAAACGATAGCCCACATGATAGCCATAGAAGGGGACGCCCTTTACTAAGGTAATATGGGCAACGAAGGCGGCCTTTTTGTCATATGCATCGCGACGGTAACTTAATGCCAATGCGTGGTCAATCGAGATGTGAAGATCCCTTATAGCATGGCGGACTATATACACTGTTTAGCCTGGATTGTTATCAGGCTAAGGTACGCTAGATAGACAAACCTTCTTCTGGACTTAAATCACCGTCGTATGGGACATACAGGTACGGAAATGCGCCGTGAACATGGACACATACTTTTTGACCTGTTTCTGTAGCTCCGAATATCCTAATTATGGGCACTTTGGGTCTATCATATTTCCCGGTAGATGGATCCCGGTAGGGAAACGGAGGATCAAATTCGGATGGCGCGGCTTGGTAATGATCCACGCAATTAAGGCGCACTTGAAAAGGCTCCATCGGTTGCGTGTTTGACAGCCCAAGCTGTCAGCGACATGACCAGCGTGTATACAGTGAACTCATGTCACCCGTGCTGGCACTCTACTGGTGTCGCCATCCGTAATGACAAGTTAATTGAAGTTGACTGGAACCATGACGTGTAGCAGCCACTGAAAGTTACGCGCCTCCCAAGCGCGGACAAAACACCAAGTCACGTGCACGTTATCAAGTCTATCAGGCGATCTTCCAAACTCAAGCAAAGGTCTTAATCTCGCGCGGTAAAGTGCAAGCCGCCGAACAGGTTCTTCCTCGCCTCACGGTTACGATCGCAATACAGATAATTCGATAGTACTCCGATATATTACATCTTTCGAGGCACACCGTCACCATGTCATCACGAAAGCCCGCCGATGTGGCGTCGAAGGAGCGCAATGAATATATTCCGTCTTTCATCTCAAAGAAGCCGTTCTATATAGATGACGATTCCACAAATGATTATCTGGAGCATCAACGTCTACAAAAGCAGACTACAGAGCAATCGAAGTGGTATGAGCGCGGAAAGCGTGCCGGTCCAGCTGCGACCAAGTATCGAAAAGGCGCGTGTGAGAACTGTGGTGCGATGACCCACAAAACAAAGGAGTGCCTTAGTCGGCCTCGGAAGCAGGGTGCGAAGTGGACCGGTAAAGATATTCAGGCCGACGAGGTGGTGCAGAACGTCGATATGGGATGGGATGCCAAAAGAGATCGATGGAACGGCTACGATGCCAGCGAATATCGCCAGGTGGTAGAAGAGTACGAAGAGCTTGAAAAGCTCAAACGAGTAACCGGACAAAACAAGATTACAGATGGTGAAGATGAGGAAGGAGGTGCGGAGGAAGAGGCACGGTATGCTGAAGAATCTGATATGGGAAGACAGCAAAGCACAGCTACTCGAAATCTACGTATTCGAGAAGACACTGCGAAATACTTGTTGAACCTCGATCTTGACTCGGCGAAATATGATCCCAAGACACGACGGATGGTGGATATGGGCGCTCAGGAAGATCAAGCCGCAGCCCTTGTTGCTGAGGAAAATTTCGTTCGCGCTTCCGGCGATGCGGCGGAGTTTGAAAAAGCTCAAAAATATGCCTGGGAAGCTCAGGAAAGCGGTCGGCAGAAGATTCACCTGCAAGCAAATCCGACGTCTGGAGAGATCTTACGGAAGAAAGAACAGGCAGATACTGAAGCTAAACGTCAGGCCCAGCGTAAAGCACTTCTGGAGAAATATGGTGGTGAGGAGCATCTGGCTCCGACACCGCTACGAGATACCATGGTCGTTGAAAACGAAAGGTTCGTTGAGTATGACGAGACCGGGGCGATTAAGGGCGCGCCGAAGAAAGCAGCCAAGTCAAAGTACCCGGAGGATATCCTCACCAACAACCACACTTCCGTATGGGGCAGCTGGTGGCACAACTTTGAATGGGGATATGCTTGCTGTTACTCCACGGTGAAGAACAGTTACTGCACCGGCGAAGATGGAAAGAGGGCATTCGAAGAGGCAGATAAGATGTTGATGCTAGAAGCCGTCGGTGGAGCAGATGAGCAGCCTGAAGCTGAAACCGAAGATGTAGTAGAACGTCCGAACCAAGAGCAGGACATTGACGATAGGAGAGCAGAGGACTCCGGCACCAAGTCGAAAAAGAGGACGTTGATGGAGGTACAATCTGGTATCACCGAGGAGGAGTTGGAGTCGTATAAAAAAAGCCGTCTCGCGGCAGATGATCCTATGGCTAAGTTCATAGGGAACGACATCCTTGAACAGTAAACTATATGGTTCCCTCCAGCTTTCTTCGATTCTACTTAGTCATTAGAGCAGTTCAATATGGGGCGCCGGGCGCTTTTGATGAAATACCCTGTAAACAGTGTATAATATAATTTGTTACTTTATATAGCTATTTTGAAAGTCCTCGGGGAGAATAGAAAAAAAAAGTTAAAGAAGAAGAAAACATTCGTGAATACTATAGATTCAAGTTGACTGTGCTGTTTCTGAAAAGTCCCTCCCCTCCATATTCTACGACCTATACTCGTATGCTGGAAATGATACCTTAAATCGAAACTAAGACCATGTCAGGCTTAGCTCAAATACTTTGGTGGAGACGATGGTACATCATGTGACTTATGGTTCCCGTTGGAGAATACAGAATCACGAGACCAGGGCACAAGCCCTGGTGACACACACTCGCTAAGCGGCAGGCGCCCCAGATCTCAGCGCGCAACTTCCGATACGCCTAGCGACGACGACAACGACAACCAGCCCTTCAGCGGAATCGCCAGGTAGGTCACTAGCCCCCATATGATTTCGGAGCGCAGGATTTTGTGACGGACAATTTTTTGCTGACATTTACTGTGTTCCTCTGCAGTTCCATAATTCAAGATGAGTACGTACAATCTCGATATTCCAGCCGAACAGCAACATCTGCTTCGACGCCGATAAGACTTTGCAGACTGACACCGATTACAGCGAAGGGTACCTCCAGCTTTGGCAAGCGCCACAACAAGACTCACACTCTCTGCAGGCGTTGTGGTCAGTATTTCATCACTCCGAATTGTTGCCCGACAAAATTTGCCGATCTCTATAGGGGATACAGCTAGGAGGGTCGGGAGGAATATTGGTATTCAGATAAGCTAACCGGTTGCGATTTGCGTTTGGGATATTCAGGCCGCCGCTCTTTCCACGTCCAGAAGTCGACATGTGCCAACTGCGGTTACCCCTCCGCTAAGGTTCGCAAGTGTACGAATCCCCGAGTTATACCTTAAGTCCTATCCCTTTGCATGGCCGACCGTGGATCTACTAGGAGATGTGCTGTGATTGTGAGGAGTATGAGGCTTACGAATTTTCTTGGAATAGTCAACTGGAGCGAGAAGGCCAAGCGCCGCAAGACCACCGGTACCGGCCGCATGAGGCACCTCAAGGAGGTTCACCGTCGCTTCAAGAACGGCTTCCAGACCGGCACCCCCAAGGGCGCTCGTGGCCCCGAGAGCCAGTAAATCAATCCCGACGTCGCGTTTTCGTTCTCGGAGGCTGGAGAGGGCTGGTATGATAAGGCCTGGCATTTGAAGTAGCCGAGTTTCAATGCAAGGCGAAAAAAGACGCTTTCCCCTGGAGTTGGTGTTGGGATGGTCTTTCCTTTTGCCGTCATAGCATGTTTATCCTAGAATAACGACGACAAATGAAAGACGGAAAATTTCTTGGGGTCTTCGAAAGGGAGTATCAAAAGGGAAAGCATGCATGAATTTCCTTTCTTGTTTATGGCTGGCGAATATCCCATGTCCGGGCAGATACAATATTGAGATAATCTCCAATGTGATCTGTCTACCCGCGTTCAAGCACTTCCCGCAGCGTAAGAGCTTTTCTCTTGCTCTATAGACCGGTTTCGGCCGGATCACCTAAGTTGGGTCATGAGATTGCGGCAATGTCATATTGCAAGGCCCTTTCTATCTCCATGCGCCTTAACGCCAATATTGGATATATGGATACATTCTATCCAGTCTATTCCCCTCTGCCAAACACACTGACGCCGCCATCCCTCTGTACGAAGTATAATACTTCTCTCTCCTCCCAGTTGCCCTCCGTACCCACCTCATTTTGTCCCCACGCACCTCCTTTGCTGACCCTTAGCACACCGCTTACATCCCTAGCGGCACCGGTCTCCAGGTTACGGAGTTGCATAACCATTTGGGCCCTGTGGGCCGACCCTATAGCGAACGCTGCATGCTCGGTTTCCAGCGGTGTTGCCGGGTGGGGAGCCGAGGCAGATGCATTATGTATCAATGGTGAATCGGAGGAGAGTGTCAAGATCGTTGCATGGGTATTCTGCCGGTTTTGTTAGCAGAGGTATTCATACATCGTGACGATGGCTCCTCCAGTGACCAGCACGTACCTGTTGTAATCCCATAACCCAGTCACCCATCTCCGTAGCCCCAATACCTTTATTTGGACCCGTAGCCGCAAGTAGCAAATCAGGTTGATCGACGATCAATAGAACCTCAGGTTCCTCTGCCTCACCGGGTGTAGAAGCCTTCAATTGCTGGATCACTGTAGCGATGTCTCTTTCGAGGGCGTCGAGAGCTGCAGTGCCATTTCCGGATAAATGCAGGCGTTTGACTGGTCCGATTTCCCTTGAAGCTGGGTTTGTAGAGACATTGCCCGGCCGCGGGACAGGATGCGGGGTCCGCGCTGGTACAGGGCTCGGCTGGGATCGTACGGGAAGGACTGTTCGAGGAGCGGCAGTACCAGGGAATAATTGTTGGGGAGTTGCTGTAGCAGTTGTAGTATTGTAGAATAATTCAGATAGTCCATCGATGAATGCGAATTGGCGCTTGTCTGTGAGACGTGCAAGGTCCAAGCCCTAGTACATTGTCAATATTCATGGCCATGCACGACGTAAATAAAAATATTTTTAGGGAAGCTCATAGCGCCGGACAAAAGCCAACATAATTCGAACTTCAAGGCCGCAATAGACGACGAACATGGAGAGGTAGAAACTCACCAGTCTTTTCGCTTCGGATCTCCAAAATTCCCAGCCCCGCAGAAAACTCACAAGCACAACTCTTCTATTCTTCACCCCGTCGCTTCCATTCAGTCCAAACGCTGTTTCGGAATTTGAAGATGAGCTTAGCGCCGCATAGAGGAAGCGCAACACTAGCCAATTCCCCGTTGCGCCGAGTACAGAGGATAGGACTGTGAGAGACGAGTGCGGCAGAGACGATACATAGGGCGCAAGGAGGGGTGGGAGGGGTGGTTGAGTGGGCATGGTCGAGAGATCCCCCCGTTGGCGTAAGAGGTCACGAGCTTATTTTGGTGCAGACACTGAGAAGCGAACTGGTTGCAGCAATGGCATTCGACTGTTTTTGTACGATTTCCGTGGTGAATTGAAAAATGACGTTGTATCAGAGGAAAAGTCCGAACTGATTGTATGTATGATTGGTTGATCTTCTTTTCCGCTACGCCAAGACTTTCGTATCACGGATCAACGGTGCCTGAGGTATATATATACATCTCTCGTCCACAACATTCTTTGTTTTTTCTTTCCACTTCTCCCCTTATATCAATGAATAAGCTGTTGTATTTGCTTGTCTTAGAACTTTGATAGTATACCAGTTAGTTGTATATTTAGCGAATATATTGTCTCAGACTGTTGAAGTATATATACCCAACAGCAGACTCGCATACTAGGTTAGGCAGTCAATGTCCGTCATTGCCTCACCTATCACAAATCATTTTTCAAGAGAAAAGCTTTTAGGCAGGTTGTCCTCGTATTATCATGGGGAACGGAATATAAGGCGTGACGTGGTTCAGCAAACATCTGAACCAATATCTGTAGTAACCGTAGTATATATAGTTGCATCCCAACCTTAAACTGGGAAGCGAGATGTATCCATGGGCATTCTTTACGCAACTGCCTAAGCACCGTGGATTATATAATCCTAATGGCTATTCTTAGTATAAATCTGAAGTAAGTTCTGCATAGAACTCAAGACATATCCTGTTGGAGTCTCTGAAGTTGGTTCCTGAAATTCCGGGAGACAATCCGGCGGGCGCGTCACCTGACTGGTGCCTTCCCCCACATCGCCCAGAGCGTCAATCAGCATCGTGAATTCCTTCAATGCGGAAGCATTCATCCGATCAGCCAGATATTGCCCTCCTCTCTTCTTGTATATGTGGGTTCGGGGGTTTATATCTGTCGCTGATTTCTCTCCAGTTCAAGTCCCAGGGACATGAACAATTGATTCCTTTCCATGCCTGTCGTGAGTTGACCCCATGTCCTCTCATGTTTGTCCCTATGTTCTCTGCCCTCTTTTTTCTTTTCTTTTTCTTTTTCTTTCTTTTTTTTTTTTTATGTCCGTTCCTCATGGATACCCCACCACCGTCAACGTCATAGCCCTGCTTCGCTCCTAGATTGTTTTGTATATCGAATCTTCAGAATGCTTTTCAGTCTTGCTATGTTCCCTTCTGAACATGTTAAAGTTTTGTAAATTGGAACTGGACTGAACCAAACGCCCAAAATGGCAAGCCAAATCCTTACATTATCCAACGCTATCATTTTATTTTTGGACATATACCACCGGATATAGCATAAAGCTGATGGCTAACGGTTTCTTGCAGATGACACCCGTTTTGTGTAACTGTCAGCGTGCACAAGACTTCCGATATTTGAAAGCAGACCCTTATCGATAAAGATGACTAGCACGCGAGATTCCCACTCCTATGCTGTAAGTATCTCGATGTACAAGAAGGGAATGAATTGCTAACATGGCCTTCGTGCAGTGTGACGAATGTCGCTTGCGCAAGTCCAAGGTTAGAACATGTCTCCCACATGGAGGTATCAATCCCTGGGAGTTGAAACTAATGTTGGACCCAGTGCTCCAAGGAGAAGCCAACTTGTGCGCAATGCAAGCAGCTGAACAAGGAATGCAAATATAGTCCGAAAATCACTCGGAGCCCCCTAACGCGACAGTATGTGCTCCCTTGGCTAGAAGCCTGTCCCTTTTACTGACGCTCCATTCTAGACACCTGACCTACGTGGAAGACCGTCTACAAGCTTTTGAAACAGCTCTAGGTAGACTCTTCCCAGGTGGTGATCTGGATGCAACGGTTCGATCACTTCTGCACGATCATGAAGGCCCAAAACCAGCTCCATCGTCTAAATCCTCTTCCAGACACTCCACTCCTGCCAAAACTGAAGCAGACAGGACGGAACCTGCTCCAGAAGCCCTTCCACAACAGGCCGATGGATTCGACTGGACTGAAAATAAAATCACCGTCGGCGATCTGACAGATGGCATGGCAGCTCTATCTATTAAGCCGGAGGGTACAGGATATTTTGGTTGGTATCCGTTGGCATTGCTCTGTGTTACCTTGCTTACTGACTTTCATTGCAGGGGCATCTTCAAGTGTTGTGCCGCTTCGAGCTTTATTGAAGCACGGATTTGACTTGAACTTTCCGGTAGGATCAACAAAACCAAACGTTGGCCCGGAAGGAGTACCTTTGAAGTCTCAGCTTCTGAACACCGCGCCATCTGGCGTGATTGAACAAGCTTTTATAGACGCATTCTTCTTAAACTACCACAGGAGCTATCCTTTTGTGCACGAGGCCACCTTCAGAGCTCAATTCTACGAACAAGCCACTCGCCGACATGGACAGGCGTGGCAGATACTCTTGAACACCATTCTAGCATTGGGGGCGTGGAGTGTTGGAGACGACAACTCAGACCTAGATATTACTTTCTATCAGGAAGCCAGAGGTCACTTGCAGCGAGTGTCAGTGTTTGAAACCGGTAATCTTACTCTCGTTCAGGCATTGCTGCTCTTGAGTAACTACGCGCAGAAGAGAAATAAGCCGAATACTGGATGGAATTTTCTAGGCTTGGCCGTTAGAATGGCTATGAGTCTTGGCCTTCACAAAGAATTCCCAGGCTGGAAAATAAGTCTCCTTCAGAAAGAGATGAGGAGAAGGCTGTGGTGGGGAGTTTTTATCTTTGATAGCGGTGCTGCGAAGACGTTCGGTCGACCAATTCTACTTCCCGAGGAGAGTGTTATGGACGCAAAGCCTGTTCTCAACATCCAGGATGATGTAAGGGTCCTTGTGATTTATGCATGAGAAATTTTTAACAATGACAAACAGGCCCTGACCGCGTCAACGACGACGCTGCCCCCGGAAGTCAACGGTCCAACTATTTACTCCGGAATGATCGCTCAAGCCAGGTTCCATCTGCTCACAAACAGCGTCTACCAGCGCCTCATCTCCACGCCGCCTCTTACTCCGGAAGAGACACGAAGTCTCCAGAAACCATTGGAAGAATGGTACAACGGTCTTCCCGATTATTTCAAACAGCCAAGCTTTACATCAGAATCCGATCCTTTTGCTTTGGTTCGAAACCGGCTTATGTGGCGACACTGGAACCTCAGGGTTCTATTGTATAGACCGATCCTCCTTCGATGGGCTTCGAGACGATGGACGCCTAGTTCATCTAATGAACCGGAAGACCCTCTTGAAGCCGAATGCAGAATGCTGTGTCTTCGAAATGCCCGGTTGACCATCTCCTCAATCAGTGATTTCATGAGCAACTATCTCTGCACGAGAATAGGAGCATGGTATATGCTCTACTTCCTGTTTCAAGCCGGTGTAATCCCTATCATCTTGCTTATGACAGACCCTACCAGCACAGATGCTCCAGCTTGGCTTCAGGACATCGAGGCTACCAAGAACCTGTTGTTGCATCCCTCACTGAGTAGCAATCGGCTTGCAGCTCGTTGTCTGCAAGTCATTAATCGGCTTTGCTCACCTGCGTACACGAGTACTGCTGACGATAGGCCAGCAGGTCAGCCTCCTATTCTGATGCAGTTTTCTGATCAGCTGTTTAACGACCCGACATTCGGTGCTATGTTCCCGGATGTCGACCAGGAACTGAACTTAGGCGGGATGGACTTTTCTGATTGGGTCAATTACACACCACAGGCTGAGTTTCGTTGAATGTGCGACGGTTATGATACAGTGGCCACCAGGGCCATAGACAGTATCTTGGGGAACGGTTGCATCGTATAGAAATAGGTGAAATTATTCCGCGATTACTGCAGTGACATAATCGTGGGGGTTTACCGATTCCGGACAAATAATATTGGAAACATGCACCGTTATGTGCGAGGCACTTATTGAAGGGACGAGCCTCAAACGCACTCTTCCTGCTGTACGGAGGGCTCCACTAAGGTGTCCTTGTTAGGCCCCTGCGTACCACGGAGCTCGGCCTCAATCTGAACAATACGTTGCTTCTCTTCGTGGGCTGCTGTGTCTCCGAAGATAAGGTCCATATCCTCCAATGTCTAATATCAGGCTTCCGTCAGTACAGGACAGATCTTGGTGTACGATTATAAAAATCATGAGCCACAAACCTTTCCACGAGTCTCTGGAATACAGAAGAAAGTGAATGCCAATGCAAGGAGACAAAATGCCGCAAAGAAGATATAGGTACCCCAAGTGATTGACTCGAGCATATCGGGGGTGATCAATCCGATAATACTAGCATACGATGTCAGCCAACGACCAACACGAAATTCTCAAAGAACATAAATCAACGCACAAATTGCACATCCAGGTCGCCGACGTTGTGATTGAAATGGCTTTAGAGCGAATAGAGAGGTTGAAGATCTCTGAGGGCAGGACCCATCCAATGGGAGCTATATTGTACCTAGTCAGCAATTGACTCTTTCTCAATACCAAAGGAAAGATGTAAGGGTAAACCAACCAAAGGAGTAGGAAAAGTTGATATCGTAAATATAAATGAAGGCAATACCTGCCCACCCAGCGGATTTATGGTTGACCAAATCGGATCCATACGCCCCGATAAGCGCACCCACAATCACCAGCGAGATACAAGTCCCTACAGCACCAGACATAAGTAGAACCCGACGACCAATCTTATCAATCAAGAAAAGCGCCGGCAGGGTACTGAGACAATTAACAATGCCGTATACACCCGTCGCAAGAAGAGAAGTCTACACACGTCAGAAAGAGCTTAGACAAATCAACCCCAAAACCAAGAGGATAAACACCACATACCGTATTCCCATCAAGACCCAACTGCGCAAAGATCGTTGGGGCGTAGTATATCATGGCGTTGCAGCCCATAAACTGCTGGAAAAACATCACACAGCACCCGATAGCCAACCTCTTGAACCGCGCCCACGTCGTCAGAAACGAAATATACTGCGCGGCATGCAGCCGGAAGCCAGACAAGCCCGGGAAATGGTCCCGGGCGAACATGTTCTCTAGCATGATCGACGCCTTGATCTCGAGGAACTCGTTCACCAGCGCGGGGCTGTCCCTGGCCTGGCGGCGGAGTTTGGAGAGGGCTGTTAGGGCTTCGTCGTCGTATTCTTTCATTGCCAGCCAGCGAGGGGAGTCGGGGAAGAAGATTACGCCGAGTCCTAGGATGAGGGCTGGGAGGATTTGGAGGGCGAATGGGAGGCGCCAGGAGGCTTCGGATTGTCCTGTGCAGCCGTTGGGTGGGACGTCTGTGTAAGGGTTGAAGGTGGCCGTAGTCTTTGTGGAACCTGTGTAGGGAGTGTTGGGGGCGCAGCGTGTGCCGCCTATGTAGTTTGTGCCGTAGTCGATCCAGTAGCTGATTAGGATGCCGATTGTTATTGAGACTGTTTTTTTTGGGTTGTTAGTGTGCCTGCGCTTTTGTGTGGGCTGGGGGTGGATGGGCTAACGTTGTTGGAGGACGACAAGTCCACCGCGGATTTCGGGGATGGAGACCTGGATAGAGTGAGACTTGAGGGTGTTTTACTGAGTGGGTTGAGGTGCTATACCTCTGAGATGTAGAGGGGCACGATCATGGTTAATTGACCAACGGCTAGGCCGGCAATTGCACGTCCTATACTGGTATTAGCAGTGTCCATGGCTCTATGTATACATGTCACGTACCGATGAAGAGCATTGGGATGTTCACGGCACCGCATTGGATAGCTGATCCTATCACGAAGATAACGACGGCGACATTCATGGATAGTTTCCGGCCCAGTCGATCTGCGATTGGGCCGTTGATTAGGGATCCGAACCATGCAGCTGCACTATGTAAGCTATCGTCTATTCAGATTCAAGAACCGAGATTGAGGACGCATACCAAGGAGTAGTGTTGACACAAACCATCCCTTGAAGCCACTGTCGGTGTATATTCGAGGGAATCGAGCTCCAAAGGACTCCATTGTGATGACCCCTGACACCACGCCCTGATCGTATCCGAAGAGGAGACCCCCCAGAGTTGAGAACTACAACCGATATTACGGTTAGTCGCCTGTTTGAATAGCTATATTTGCATGTGCTCACCGAAGCAACACCCAGTAAATAGGGATTCTGGTAGATGAGGGCAAAACCCCCTCGAGGGGGGTGATCTATGACGGTTGATTCCATTGCTGCTATTCAGCGCATTGTATAGTGTCACACAATGAAGTAGTGCGGTAGACACAACAACGTTCTATATACTTTGTACAATCAGTTCTCGCGATTATCTTCGGTCGACCTCCGAGGGGTGAGTGAGGTTGATCGCACGACAGTGCTCCGTTACAGTCTGGATATCATCTATAAGGGCAGCGGAGGGCAGTGTTCCGACCAATGAGGGAATTAAGCAATGGGCGGACGACATCATGAGATGCCAAAATGCGGGGGAAGGTTAAGGACCGATCTCCTTCTCTCGGCCACTTCGGCCACTCAAAACGGCGGAATTCCGACCCGCTCATCATCGGGATGTCTAAAGTTGGAGATCTCTCCTTGTTGTACAGACTGCAAACCAACCCATTGGAGTCGTTGGAGACACAAGTGTAACATAAGCTCTCAAAAAGAGTTTAAAGTTCCCATCGGTGAGGGGAAGAATTCCTTGTCACTCACTGCCTTAGGGTGTATTCCACGAGCTACTCGGGGAGATGGGACGACGCTTCGGTCGGCCGTAGTCCGATGTCAAAAGCCCCGGGAGACGACAATGAGACCTGTGGTGAAGGGTATCAGTATTAGAAGACCTTGTTCTGCAAAGCCTTTTAGTAATCATGCTGTGCGGCATAGGTCTGTAAAGCAAGGTCGAAGAGACCGAACATAATAGTGATCCCGTTTAGACGGTTCTGATTAAGAAATAAACCGTCAACTCCATGGGATACTTTGGCTTGCTAGTCGACAATGCAGCCTGATGTAGATACTGCAACCGACCTCCTCAGAGGATGATTAGTATGCATGCACATCGTTAGTTTGCAGTTTTACAGTGCATTTCAATCCAAACTCATACAGTAATGAGTCGGTGAGGTCCTTGGTCTCCTGTCTCGACATAGAGTAGCCTGAGAAGGTGAATGACAGGAAAAGCGAGTAAGTAGAAATCACCATATCACAGTCATGTCGGGATTATATCACATCACATGACATGTTCATTCTCTTAGGTACCTAAGTATATTAGTAACCTATTGATAACTTTGTGTTGCACTGAATTTCCATGTCAATAATCGATAGCAAGGAGCATTCCCCACATCACTTGTTACCGGAGGAAGACTAGATCTACTACGTATCCGTCAGATGTTTGTGGACCCGCGTACAACATTTGACCCCGAGTATGGGTCTGATTGTCCAATCAGGGCCCCTCCTCATGAGTCATTCTCGCTCATTCTTACTAGCGAATGATGGTGGCTGTAATCATACTGTATGCAAGTTGCATACAGATTTGATACAGAGAACATCATACATCCATGACTTGATAGCAGTTCTTCAGTATAAAACATGTAGAGCTTTCTTGAAGTAGACGTTGGAATAAACTACACAGAGAAAACGAGTCATTTTAATCAGAGTTCGATTTATTGACTAGATCTACGATTAAGACATTGGTGCCTGGCGTATATCATTGAACACCGTACGGTACGAAAATGTCATACATATACTAAGTATGGTATGTATTATTGCCTTTCGGGACGATCCATGGAACCTTGTTTGAATCCACTTCGATTTCCCTTACCCCCCCTTACTGCCGTTTGTTCTCCACACTTGACTTCCACGGGCATGAAGAAGAAATCCATCTCTGAAAGATTCTATATCCTACACATGAAGGATTGAATTTATCTGTCGACATCGTCAGAGCCCCACTTGCAATTCTCTCATTTTTGCACTGTAATGTCTGGATGATCAAGTTTGCTTACTATGTAATGCTTACAGGTATTATTTCTTACGGGAAAAGGGGCGCCAAATGAACGAACAATGACAGCAAGATCCTCTCAATTATAATGCCACTAATCTATACATCCAAAAGAACAGAGCAGAAACTATTTCTTTTCCCGCCCGACAAGGCATCTCAGGGCTTCCGTTTCACCTTCCAGCTTGGAGACGCGCATCTTCAATGCATCGCGCTCCTCTTTGACCTTGCGCAGTTCCTCTTCTAGACTCTTCAACTGATCCACTCGCCTTTGGCGGTACCGACGAGCAGCCAGTGTGTTCTGCTGGCGCTTCTCGATGCGAGAGGCGCTAGTGGGTTTTGCAAGGCCAGAAACTGATGGAGTAGGAACAGAGTCGCCGGAAGGAGACGATGAGCTAGGTGACGAGGTCATGGTTGCGGTTGCAGGTGGAGGCGGTAAATTAGTAGCGGGCTCAGGACAGTAATCTGGGGTTGGTTAGGTACATCATATAGAGAAATCCGAATGAGTTTCTCGGACGAACCTTCAGGACATGTCAAACTAGCGTCAAGAGATTGGAGGAATTCTTGGGAGTCATTAAGTTCCAGGATCGAAGTGAGATCATTATTAACAGGAGTTGGCAGTGATTCTATAACAGGTGTCGGATAGAGAGAAGTCGAATTGGCTATCGATGGCTGATAATAACCAGCATCAAGCGTAGCCCAAGTATCCCAGGATTCGAGGCCAGTGAACTCATCACCGGACGGGATAAATTGTGAATCTAGGGACGATTGCGGAGAGTAGGAATGAGGATTGGGGTGGTAGAGCGGATCGTAAGATTGCAAGTAGAGGTCTGCGGGATGAAGGTGGTTTTGATGGGAATCGTGACTACTGCTGCTGCGGCTGGTAGTAGAAGAATGCTCCAAGCATAAAGCATGCCACGGCGGAAGACACTGCGGTGGACATGATTGTATTGCGCGGACGGGCCTCTCTCAGGCCCGTGAGGGGTCTTGCTAAACAAATAAAAAAGGAAGCCTTAGTCCTTCGTGTAGGACTGATGATGAGGTTGAAAAGAAAGAAGGTAGGTTAGGGTGGGATTGAATCGTTTTATCTGCGGCCCGAAGAGTGGCTGAGTCAGCTTAGATCAGAATCAAGTGGAAACTCTAATCCAGAGTTCCACTGCGTAAGGGTTCGTAACAATACTGTAATACAGTCGATAACGATAGTGCTTGAAATCTACTTATCTTTTCAAACAAAAATGTGGGCCTCCAAGGAGCAAATCACTGGACGTCTCGAATCGCGCCTCGGAGTCCCCGATAATAGACCCTTAACCTCTAACTCTCTAGTAAGCTGAGGCTGTATCCAGTCACTTTTACTCAAGTAAGGACTTGCGTTAAAGAACAAAATAAAAAGCCGCCAGTGGGACCCAGTTTATTACTAATTACTCAACAAGACTATCGGCTGTTAATGTAAGAACTGAACCCACCCACTGACAGGCACAGTTCTTGCATGTCATATTATTATGCACGTCTCGATTCTTTCAAATATCTAGACTTGCATGCCAGAAGATAGTCAAGGGTATATCATTCTGATGTAATTGGAATATGGCGCCAGAGACTCCTCAAATATTGGATTCCTTTCATCGTCATCTGTAGATTTTCAGCACCTATGTATAGCGGCTTGGGCAAGTACAATATCCTAGTTACGACTTCAGATCCCTTTAGGCCACCTCCAACACCCTGGTCGTATCTGGAAGACCCCAGAAGTCTATTCAAAAGTATCTTATCCTAAAGCTTGCCACTGAAATACTCCCGAACTCCCTCTACGTTGTGCTTGCAATATCAGCGATACGACGCAATAAATACACGACAATCTTTATGCCTTTACATGTATCATGGAGGCCTGGTCTATACTGGAATGGAAAGCCTAATACTTAGAAAACCACAAAAGATGCAGATTTCATTACAAATGTTAGGTACCTCGTATGTGATACATTTGAGATCAAGGTTACGCCTGGGAAGAGTGGGGAATGTTTCACCTGATCCCATTAATAGTACACCCTGAAGAGATGCGCCGATTTACCGTCTCGGAGGAATTACGGCTAAACTCGAATTTGGTTCATAAATGTGAAGGTCATCATGTCGGTAAAAGTCCCCTCGTCAAACATGAGGGCAGGAATGTTTTCGTTCATTAAAAAGACAGATTTTAATAGATAGCTTCCACCCAGATAATATCTGTTGTAATGATCTGAAACGCAAAACTTGAAAATCACGCTCATACCCATGCAACGCGTAAGACAGACGCTAAGCAACAGACTTACAGACAGATCAATAGATGAAGAAAAGTAATGAGGAAGCGAGTGGAGGTGTGAACTCTCGATTGTACCGAAAGCAAATGACACAGTCAAAAGATCCTTCGTCTTGAGAGTGGTGATGGTGGCAGCTTTCCCTTGATAGAGCGCTGGTCAACGAGCGTAGTATGAGGTCATTGATTGCGAATCGTAAGAGAAAGATTTGGACGTGATGCTCCGTAGCGACCTGAAGTTGGGGTATTGATGTATCGGTGTTGGGAAAATACTCGAGGATCATTTGCGAGATTCACTAGGTTCCCAGTGAATTGGCTCAAAGTCTTGGTTCTGGAAATGAGCTTGATTATAGGGAGAGCTATCCGAATATTAGTGTTTGGTCATTTAAGGGTCTGCAACTGAGAGGACATACTTCTTAAATGGCGTCGTGACTGGAAGAGAATGGCTTAGATTAGGCTTCATAACCAGCGGATTCAGCCGAATCTGTGGCCCGTCGGACGAGCGGCTAGGTAAAGAGCTCATCGGCGGAGGTGCTGACATCCGAGGAGGTGGCGGAGATGCCACAGGGACAGGCGGCGAGGTGTGCATGGGAGGTTGGTAGACATCTGGAGGCGACGGGACTTGGAAAGGACTGGCCGGGGCGGCAGGGATCGGAGAGGGGCCAAGCCCAAAAGTTGGGTCCATCATGAGATTCGGAATTGACATTAAACTCGAATTTACATCGAATGAGAGAGCGCCTTGATCCCATGGGGTGTAGTTGGAAGTCATCGCGTATTGATAATTGACGACAGGCTCCATATTCACAGTAGGGTCAGCCTGGTAGAGCAAGTCATAATGACCCCTGTATAATATTAGCGCATTCTGTGAACCTTGGAAAGGATCATCATCATTAAGCTTCGACTCACGGGCGATATAGTAGACGAATGGTCACAACACTTGGCCGGGCGGGAGTCAACATGTGAGGAGTTACAGCGTCACCTTCGCTGCGGTCGAGGTATAAGATCTCAACAGCGAATCCAGTGGGCTCGATCACACCGTCAACCAGAGCTTGGAGGCCAACTTCGTCAATTTCCGTCTTGACCGTCTCGATTCGGGTTGCGCAATACTGGTCCAAGGGCAGCGAGAGAAAGGCTTGATAGCGGTGAGGGTTGAGTTTCATCCACGCACTTGTCAGGATCTATTGTACTCGCAAAAGTCAATCATCGTTGGCTAGAGAATACCCGAGCGCCTGGTATGTATAGGGTAGGGAGGGGGGCGAGGGGGGGGGGGGGAAGAGGATAGCATTTCAAGGGTTGCTACTCACTCGGAAATGCGTTATGATGGCACTCGAATCATATTCATTATTGAAAGCGTCTACGAGGAACGAGTCATCGCGGACGCCATTTTGTATCGCCTCTGATATTTGATTAAAGATCTCTTCTGTCGCATCTACGAAAATTTCATACAGATGCTCCTGCTGGCCGACCGAATTAAGGAGCACGTTCATCGACTTGATCCGAACCAGCTCGCGGTGCACTCGGAGCGTGTCTCGTAGGTTGAAAAGATTCTCGAAATATCCGAATGCAATAGCTATATCAAGTGAGTCAGCGTGGTACAGGATCTCAGAAAGGTGCGAATCATTACCTCTCCAGCCACAGTTGCCGTCCCCTTTCATGATACGGGTGAATGGGTGAGTTACTGCAAGCGCCTATGGGTGGGATAGTTAGCATTCGGCAGTTCTGTCGGGGTCCGAAGGAGCAGTCACATACGCTAGTTTTTGCGACAAAAGTAGGATCAGCACTCGCATAGTCCATGGCGATAGCACTGCTTGGTTGTTTCGTCGACACTAGAGGGCCCTTGATTTGGTGTTAATTATACTGCATGGTCAGTTCTGGGCTTAGTAAGACTTACCTGGATGTCCGGTTCAAACTCATTGGACAGCTTCTGGAACCGCTCCATTTCTTCTGTCGAGAGGGTGTTCATGTTGAAGAAAGAGGAACTTCCAGGATACACGGCACTTGGTAATTGAGAATACCCAGGGTTGAGAAAAGCTGATGAATGGGGAGAGTGATGATGGTATAAGTTGGTTGCAGAGCCTTGCCTAGCAGGGAGAGGATGATTCAGAGGACCGGGGTGATTCCAAGGGATATCCGCCAAGGACATCGCATATAAGATTCAGGGAAGTTCTGAGCCTCGAGGACCTTCTAGGTGCAGATTCACGAATAATTTGATGTCTTTAATGACATCCGACAGTGTCAGTCTGCTACGAAGCAACAGGGAACATCGAAGATCATAGCGTGATACGCACAAGGCAAAGAAGCATCTTTCAAGCAAGGTAGTTGTGCCCCCTGCTGCGCCTTATGCTCCAGAGAAGATTTGAACCGGATCAGCTCGGCGGATCGTCGACGATGATAGTAACCTACTCATCACTATCTTAGCGCACAGACCAGACAACGGCATGTAAGTAAGGAATCCGAGCAACTGGTACGATCTATAATTCAGATGCACCAATAACGGGGGGGGGGTGTACAGGCAAGTGATCATAGAGAGGAGGAACGATAACCACAGCCGCACACGATGTGGAGGGTTGTGTAACAAAGCATCGAGAGTGGACAACTGAATCCCAGGCTGAACGAGAGAGGCCAATGAGGAGAGCACGAGGAAGGAAGAGAAAGCGCAGGAAATGACGGCATAGATGACGGAAAAGGCAGTTGAAGATTAGGTCCCCAGCTGCGTGTAAGCCCGAGAGCTAAACACAGACACACACATATCACGATGTGACATCCAAACTGTCTCTGATGAACCACAGACCCGACAGACGACCTCTAGATCGGTGGTGGTCTGTCCCCTCGTGAAGGTCACAAGGATGGGAGTGAGAACGAATGACAGTGGAAGTTAAATCGGGAAATGATTCCACCTAAGACCAATGATTGAAGGGTTAACTCCAAGGATAGAGTTACTGGTACTTTTCCCTTCTGGCCGAAAGAAAAACGGTAGAAGATTCGAAGGGGTGATTTTTTTTTTTTGTAAAGGTGGGTAATTAATAACTCTATATCAAAAAAGATAGGTGATAAAAGATCAAACACAAAAAAACAAAAAAAAAATAATAGATGGATAAAAGTAAAGGAGGTGTGAACATGACAGTTTTATTTATCACCGTCACAAAAAAAAAATTTTTGATGATAAGAATAGAACTTGGGGGGAATGGTATAGAGACAATAAAACAAAAGACAAGGGCTCAGACCTTCTTCTGACGTCTTGTTTACGAAAACAGTGCATACACGTGCCTGAGGTGTGTATGCGGATGTGTAAAATGAAATGGTAGTAGTAGTCGCAGCAGGAAATGATGCGATGGAGGATACTTTTATTGCCCTTGTGAAAGGGGGAGGCGGTGGGTGAGATCAATGATGCTCAAAGAAAATAGTAGATATTAACAGGAATAAGATGGAAAGATGACAGGGATCCGAGGGACCTAGCGAGGAGAAAATGGGATAGGGTCGGACGACGATCTGGGTTTAATAAGGGAATTTAATATCACCGACACATTCGTGGGGAGAAGCTTCTTCGTGGTTGATTGAGGATCGGTGGACAGCGCGGGGTTTTGATTTCTTTAGTAGTGGAATGGCTAGTGGTGAAACTAATAGGGTCTTGTTGGTAGAAAACAAACCACTAGTCGCGGTTTGCTCCAGTCAGAGGCCTTGAAAGAAGGTAATCCATGGAGTGCAGCCGATCAGAGGGTTTAGAAAAAAAAAATAAGAAATTATGGGCAAGTTGAATAGCACACAAACCAATAAAAGAAATACGGTCAGTGGACTTACTTACGATGGGGCTGTCATAGGACGATGCGGGAATGGAGTTTGTGGGTGGGGAGGAAAAAAGAGAGGGTTAAAAAAAAAGAGAAAAAAGAAAAGAAAAAAGAAAGTAAAACAAAAACAAAAAAAAGAAGAATGAAATGACCTGCACATGAACTTGAAAAACTAATGAAATTCGGCCCTGGTTCAAATGTCAATCAAAAATGAGAATCTGCAGCCGATGGGCGATAACAAGGAAAAAGGGAAAAATAAGATTAAGATTAAATGTAGTTATAGTAGATCCTTAAAGAAAATTAAAATATCGGAATTAAGAAACAGACTGAAGTGTGATATAAAAATAAAAGAGCTCAACTGAAAACCACCAGTCTAACAGGGTTAATCAAGAGAAAGTAATGATCAATGATCATGAATGGAGGTGAGGTGGTGGACGTCAGTTAGCGTAGCAAATGCAGCGGAACAACCGGTTACTAAGTGGTTGATTTGAACTTGTATGGATCCTCAAATGACGATCCATCCAGAAGCTACTTTGTTTTATTTTTCATTATTCTATTATTCTATTATTCTTTCTTTCTTTCTTTCTTTTTTTTTTTTACTTTCTTCCTTTCCACTCCCTCGGTGTCTCTGCCTCTTTTAGGGCCCTGATATTACCGAACTTTCCCTCGTCTATGAATTAATCTATTACCCTACCTATCCACCAGTATGAGGTATGTACATACAACCAAATTACCTTACTGCCACCCTATCAGGAAGAACCCCGATACTAGGTGCTAAGCACAGAGATTATGCCGCCGCTCCATGATTGGACGGAGAAACGCTAGTTGCGGTGACTTGACTTGCCCGACATCACCGGTGATATCTGCAAAAGTGGATCATGAGTTTGATAACAACGTTCGGTTCTTCAACTATTGGCATTTTTTCCATGGCTATGACTCAACAAGATGCTCGAAGCAAGTGAAATAGTAAACAGCTCCATACCTCTTCTATTGTGTAAACTAGTAGTAGTATGGAACAATATCCAGATTTCGGAACGACCATCCGGTCACATTGGATCCAATGCAAATGCCGAGCGGTGTTTGTTCGATTGGGGGCTGTGAGATCTTCGGTGATAGTGGTGGTAGTAGTGTGTTTCTAGGACAAGTCTGTCTCGGAATACTTTTTTTATTTTTTTTTTCTTTGAAAAAAATATCATTTTTATTTCTTACCCTTTTTTTTTGCCTTTCAGTTTCTCTTTCCTTGGTCTTGTTTACGTGCGTCTCAACATATCCACGGGATTAAGCCGAGGGCTCAGATCACAACTGTCTGTGCAGAACTCAACCATGGAAAACTCAGTCCGACAACATGTAATCTCCGTATTTGATAGGCACAAAGAAGAAGACAATGAGGAATCGCCCGATCTGAATGCAACGTCCTCGATCTCCATGCAGTGGAAAGCGGCCACATGTCCCGACATGGATGACAAACGCTGGGGTGGAGCAACACTAAGCGGAAACTAACGCCGCTGTTGAGAACTTGAGATTCGCTCTAACAAGCTCACTAGTCTAGTTGCCATACTCCGTCCTGCTTTCGGAAGAAGAGTACGAACTGGGTCTTTGCTAACTCCAACTAGTGTTAGAGACGACGACCCACGGGGGGTTACACTTTTAGCAATCGATTCTAATCTAAAATCCGTTCGACGGTCCCTGTTACTTGCCGTCTTGCATGCAGCATACGAGTGCGGAGTAAGTGATACTCAGTATTACTTACTGGCTTAGAATTCCGGGTAACTTTGGGTGTCCCGCTTTACGAGAAAATAATGGGTTATCTTAACAAGCCCGATGTGAGCTCTCTCCAGTGAACGCATCCCTATCCCCGTGTCCCATTGATGGTCGTATTCGATGATCGATCCAGGATTCCAGACCCATTTCCTGTGTCAAATTAATGTTGAGCTACTCTGTAAGGCCTCCAATGATCGTGATACATCGCCAGTGCCTCAAAGAAGCAACGTTACGATGATCACGCTAGGATCGTGATTATGCGGATAGACATCCTCAATCACCTATAGATTGTACCCTACCACCCTATAATCTGCAGTGCTATAACTCAAATACCATGAGCCACCGGGTAAGATAGTGAGATCAGACCACCACCGCGAGCAATCCTGGTCAGTGGGATGAACCGTCTGACGCCCGCTGGCCCATCCGGCCGGCACACCCATGTCCTCGGCTACCAGCTTCTCCAACCTGTCTGGTTGGAGCGATAATCCGCTTTTTGTTAATTCTCCTCTTCTCTTCTGTATGCGCATAGGGTTTGCCAATCGTCATGCTCAATTTTCCACCGTCTAGGGTGCTTTTCGATCCAACTAGAAGCAGACTTGCATATGCTACCTCGGCTGTCGCTCCGAAGCCATTGCCCTCCCGGACGGCTTTGTGATTTCGTATTCGTCCGTGAGCTTCTTATACCTGCTACCTTAGGTACCTATCTTGGGTCGCTTGCTAGCGGTTGCCTCTTCTCTCTCTCTATCCCCCTCTCTGGTTACATCCCGCCCCGTTGCACATATTCCTCGGGTACCTGAATGCCGGGATGATTTATGTTTTTCAACTATCCAGCCTAGTAAACCACCCATAGAGAGACGTCCATCGGACTGGGGTTCGGAGTTCCGGCTCTTGATCCTAATCCCAGCGTGCTGGAATACCGCTTTTCTCCCCCGCCTCCCTCCCACCCAGTCAATTTACGCGGACAAACAGTTTGAAACGCAGCCAACAAAAATCAAATACAACCTAGACGAATGAATGCACGAAGACGACCACAACAAAGAAAGTCACCCCTGTACTTAGAGTTCTGATGTGATCACAGTCATGATCACATTCCAACTATCTACAGTTTAGATCGAGGAGGCTTATTGAATATCGCCACTATCATATGGTTCCTTTTTCCTGGCCTATGAGTGACTCCTATAAACGGGTAGCTCAACATCCACAATCCAGGTACTAACTGGAAATCATGAGAGCTACACAGTAAGGTTAAAAGTGGGTGGATGCGGACCCCGGAGATTCTTCGGTGCCCTAACCGTCCGGACAAGGATGAAGATTCGGTATAACCAATGCTAATATGATGTGGCCGATTACACGCCAAGGATCCTTCCAATGGTACTGTAGGTACCTGACATTGATCCCTATCAGAACCTATTTCAACGCTGAGTAGGTACCGAAACGACACGTAAGTAACATACCTCATCACCAAACGTTAAATGATAGCTTCTATCCAATAACACCACTATCGCACACGCAGGGACCCCATCGAACTAGCTCCTAGTAGCTGATGGACTCCAGGAAGCAAACAAACTCCATTTCTACCGAGCATGTATTATGTATGTCCACATCATAAGCTAACGTTATCGTCACCGTCACCGTCCTTGTATCCACTAATCAAAAAAATCAACCCTAGTTTTTCTAAGCGCCTCGGGAACGAACAATGAAAAGCATACGGAGGACAGAAAAGTGGATTTTTTTTTTAAAAAAAAAAAGAAAAGAAAAGAAAAGAAAAGAAAGAATAAAAGGGAAGGCCCACGGGACTTCTCCGTCCCCCTCCTAACATGATAGCCCAACCTTCAGCGGGGCGGACTAGTATTCGATGGCAGGCGGCCAATTGTCGAAAGTACTCCAGTAACCAGGTTCTGTCCCCTCTTGGCAAGGCGAGGGAGGGGGGGGGGGAAAAAAAAGAAAGAAAAAAGAAAGAAAGAAAAGGGAAGAAAAAGAAAATTACTAAATTAACGAACGCACACACGCATTTTTCTGCCAATGACTCCGCTCGGCCGCAGTAACCTATAATTGTATGAATTATTTCTACCGATATGTTGCGACGATGGTAGACATTATCCATTTAGTTTAGCAATAATTATCGATCGAGAGAGAGAGAGAGAGCAAGAGTGAGCGAGGCCCCTCCCCATTACACCATTTACATCCAATAATTACTATCCCTTCCGCTGGTTGATCGCCTATTTTTATATTGAATCTGCTTAGAGAATCCCTGTCTTTGTTGTTTCTTCGCTGAATCATTGACTAGTCCCATTAGCCATCTAACGCAAGGCGTTTAGTTCACTACGTCGGTACGACCCGTGTCTCCATTCCACCATCTCTAACGATAGCTAACTAGATCAAAGCTGCTGACTTCCGGTGGAAATCCGACTTGTCACTAATCACTAGGTTCTCCTCCGAGGCTTCGGCATCGACCTTGACATTATCCCCCCAGTAGTCTGAATATACCTTCGTAAGATAATATCTATTCCTAGAATCACATATCTTGATCCAAGGAGGGGGTAAAACAGAAGAAACAAACAACACATATACATGCATCTGCAAAGTCCACTGCGCACCTTGTCTTTTTT